>NW_007726304.1:819099-838170 GCF_000696425.1 Galeopterus variegatus | reverse complement strand
CTCCCTTCCCTCCCCTTCCTTGCGTCTTCTGCCCTGCCCTCCTCTCCCCTCACGTCCAGGCCTCTCCCTTCCCTCCCCTTCCTTGCGTCTTCTGCCCTGCCCTCCTCTCCCCTCACGTCCGGGCCTCTCCCTTCCCTCCCCTTCCTTGCGTCTTCTGCCCTGCCCTCCTCTCCCCTCACGTCCCGGCCCCTCCCCTCCCTCCCCCTCCCTCCCCCTTCTCCCCCCTCTCTCTCTCGCTAGTACTTGAGTTCAGCCAAGATACAGCAATTCCTCATTATTCCAGTTAAGAGTTAGACCTCTAAATGGTCTACTTTGTGCTCCACACTGACAGCACAACTGGAGTGTTTTGATAATTTCTAAAAGTTACGTTTTAGAAAGGGGCATGGACATATGGGAACATGTCCAGAAGGAACGAACAGATTGATGAGTGGTTTCTAAAACCAGCCACATGTCATGTGAAAGACAAACTACCAAAAGAGAATATTTAAGTCAGAGTGGACAGAGCTTTCAATCTCAGTGGACTGGCTTTCAATCTTAGTTCTGCCTCCTACTAGGTGATGGTAAAAAATTCACTTATCATCTCTGAGCCTTGGTTTCTGAATATGTAAACTTACAATCACAATGATATATTATGGATCTATTATGTGTCATGTACTGAACAAATTAATTTGTATATGGCATCAATAATCTTAAAGATGGTCATTGTGGTTTTTTACACGTAAGGGGGGAGCTTTGTGGCAATATATTTCAACATTCTGATAAAGAGTTCCTCTTCAGTATTTTTGTTAGCACCTTAAACAAGCTGGTGCAGAGTATGTTTTCTAAGTGAAGTTATTACCTATGTTAGTGATCAAGCCTGTCAGTTTCTCACTTTTATTTGGCTCATAGTCTATTCAAAGTTGAATTTGAAAATGAGTACCTGGAGTGGGCTTTTAAAATTCCAAGACAATGAGAAATAGTTTGTAGAATTTATCTCTTTTTCTTCACAAACATTTTTAGCTAATTTAAAGATCAGATCAGAGGAAAAATAAAAACCATAGTAGGGATGTTGAAACAACACTAGATAGTGATTTATTTTATGGCCAATATTAAAAAACTATAAGAAAGATTTTTCTTTGGTAGGAACTTGAAAAGGTCACCTAATTTCTTTGAATATCAGAATTTTTTCCTATGAAATAAATAAATTGCAATAAGAGGTTCCTCTTAGTTTCACATATCTGGAGCTCCAGAAATAGTCTCAAAGTTGCTGCATGAACTGGAAATGATAATAGACATCTTTAGATTTCATTTCTTGTATTCATATATAATAATTTAGGTAAAATGAAATGTCACCTTTGATACTTATCAAATGTAGTGTTCTCCTGTTATTCCTCAGGTTGCACAGGGTTTATTCCATCAGGACTTTAATGGAGAACAATGTAAATATCAGCTTGCAAATATAGTAATTTTGGCCATAAATATGATTACAAAGTTTAAATTTTTTTAAATGTAGAACATTTGCTATATTAACATGAATTTTAATTTTATTTGGAAATAAATGGTTGAGGTGGAGCTACTTAAATAAAAGAAAAATAGAGAGAAAATTTATTAAAGAAAACATGATAAACATAGAAGGCAGGTAAAGAGACCCAACCATTCATAATTAGAGTCCCGCCTGCAAAAAAAAAAAACATGATTACAGGAACATCACAGGCTGACTGTGGTGTCCTAACCGTTGTTGCTGCTGGTGTTGGTGACTTTGAAGCTGGTATCTCCAAGAATGGGCAGACCCGTGAGCATGCTCTTCTGGCTTACACACTGGGTGTGAAACAACTGATTGCTGGTATTAATAAAATGGATTCTACTGAGCCACCCTACACCCAGAAGAGATATGAGGAAATCATTAAGGAAGTCAGCACCTACATTAAGAAAATTGGCTACAATCCTGACACAGTAACATTTGTGCCAATTTCTGGTTGGAATGGTGACAACATGCTGGAGCCAAGCACTAATATGCCTTGGTTTAAAGGATGGAACGTCACCCATAAAGATGGCATGCCAGTGGAATTACACTGCTTGAAGCTCTGGATTGCATCTTGCCACCAACTTGTCCAAGTGACAAGCCCTTGCATCTGCCCCTCCAGGATCTCTACAAAATTGGTGGTATTGGGACTGTCCCTGTGGACCGAGTAGAGACTGGTGTTCTCGAACCTGGCATGGTGGTCACCTTTGCTCTAGTCAATGTTACAACTGTAGTAAAGTCTGTTGAAATGCACCATGAAGCTTTGAGTGAAGCTCTTCCTGGAGACAATGTGGGCTTCAATGTTAAGAGTGTGTTTGTCAAAGATGTTCTTCATGTCAATGTTGCTTGTGACAGCAAAAATGACCCACCAATGGAAGCATCTGGCTTCACTGCTCAGGCTATTATCCTGAATCATCCAGGCCAAATCAGTGCTGGTTATGCCCCTGTACTGGATTGTCACACAGCTCACATTGCTTGCAAGTTTGCTGAGCTGAAGGAAAAGATCAACCAGCATTCTGGTTAGAAGCTGGAACATGGCCCTAAATTCTTGAAATCTGGTGATGCTGCCATCATTGATATGGTTCCTGGCAAGCCCATGTGTGTTGAAAGCTTCTCTGACTATCCTCCTCTGGGTCATTTTGTTGTTCGTGAGATGAGACAGATAGTTGCTGTAGGTATCATCAAAGCAGTGGACAAGAAGGCTGCTGGAGCTGACAAGGTCACCAAGTCTGCCCAGATATCTCAGAAGGCTAAATGAATTTTATCCCTAATACCTGCCACCCCAGTCTTAATCAGTGGTGGAAGAACAGTCTCAGAACTGTTTATCACAATTGGCCATTTAAGTTTAATAGTAGAAGACTGGTTAATGATAACAATGCATTGTAAAACTTTCAGAAGTAAAGGAGAATGTTTTGTGGACCATTTTTTTTGTGTGTGGCAGTTTTAAGTTATTAGCTTTTAAAATCAGTATTTTTTAATGGAAACAACTTGACCAAAAATCTGTCACAGAATTTTGAGACCCATTAAAACAGAGTTTAATGAGGAAAAAAAAAAAAAATTCAATGCCATTCAATTGAATAGCATCTAAGAAATTTAGTAAAAGAATATGCCACTCAAGGATTTTATAGCCAGCTAAACTATCCTGCAAGTAGCAAAAAACTAAACAATTATTTACATGTAAAAATTTCTTTGAGTTTTTTTGAGAAAAATACCAGAGGGTGAAGTTTAGCTCACCTCGTGATAAGTGAAGAAACTACAAAAAAGGAACTATGTGAAGACTGTATACATTTAAATGTTGAACTAAAACTAAAATACATAGCAAAACATTTATATAGTATTTACTTTGTACTTCAAACTTCTGAATGTTTGGCACACATTAACTTTAGAGATTAGGGTCAATGACGAGAATGTAAATATGATGTTCTTTCATAATTTATACATAAATCTTACAATTTAAAAGTAGAATTCAGAGAAAATTTGCTGTTTACTTCATGTAAACATTGGGAATCAGATTATTTCATTTCAAACAAAAATAAAGTAGTACAAGTATCAATTAATTTGACCATATAAAAGTAAACATTAAGAAAATATATATTGACTAAATGTTGATAATAGATTGGAGAACAGGGTAAGAAAAGTAAATATGGTAACATTAAAGTGATTGTGGTAGAAGAGTAATGGATACAGTTTTTAAAATACAGAACTGAAAGTAAGATACAAAATTATGAAAGTAATTCCTAGAAAAAAATGTAAAAAAAACCCAAGTATCTTAATGATAACAAATATACACAGCAAGCAAAGGAAAAAGACTATGTACTGAAAGACTTCCAAAAACTCTAAAAGTTGAAAACAGAACACAATATAAAACATAATCAGAACTAAGGCAAGGAACATTTGTCAAATTAATAAATATATATAACTTAAAATGAAAAAAGATGTATTAAAAGAAAAATATTTTCCTATTGTATCACAAAGCAAAACCTAACTTAGTGCAGTGTACATAAGACACACCTAAAACCTAAAATAAATGTATAAAATGAATATATATATACATGTATGTACAATGTACCCTATGCAAATGCAAACAAACAAGAGCAAAGATTTTATGCTATCAGAAATGGCAATATAGCATGTTGCAGAACAACCTTTGCTTTGAGAACACATGTAAAAGTAGGAATCATGCACACATATACACATACACACACACACACACTCATAATCTGTTTTAAGACACTGGAGAGCTAAGCATAGAGAACTCAGAGAGGGTCAAAGGTACCAGAAAGAAGGGTGGTAAGGAGAGAAAAACCAATACTGATGATTTCTTTTCTACTTGGGTCAGTATTCAAGCAGCAACTGAGAGACTGGGAAACTGAGCTAAGTTTCCAGCCATTCTTTTGATACCAGAATAGAGGGTCTGGGGAGGCCCATTTACAAGCCTCAACCCACCCCTTCCCCTTACCAGGTGTGTTAGTCTATTTCTGTTCCTTATAACAGAAATACCTGAACTGGATGATTTATAAGAAAATGAAATTTATTGCTTACAATTTTGGAGGCTAGGAAGTGCAAAGTTCAGGGAACACATCTGGTGGGGGTCTTGATGGTGTCAACAGTGACACAGGGGTCTCACATGCACAAAATGATGGAGCAGAGAGAAACTCATCTCTCATATGCTCTTCTTTTAAAGCCCTCAGAACCACATCCCTGATCACCATTATTAATCCATTCACTACATTATTGTCCTACAGTCTAATCCCTTCTTCAAGGCTCCACCTTTCAATTACCATAATAGGATTTCTCACCCTCAACAGTTAACAGTGGCTATTAAGCCTCAATGAAGTGGGGGGAGCAGGAGGTGGGCATTCAATCTATAGCACCAGGTTCTTGACTCTGCCATAGGGAAGAAATCAAGAGCTGAGAAACAGTAGAAAGTGAAAACAGGTTTATTATAACAAATAAGAAATATAGACTTCACAGAGAAAGTGTGGCATAGCTTCAACTTAGTAGAGTCCACACCAAGTCTGATTTAAAAAGTCAGAAATACACTCTTAAAGTTCAGCATGAAGTTCAAGCTGGCTCAAGTGAGTGAGCAGCCAACTGCTAAAAGTAAGCTTAACACAAAAGTAAGGTATGCACACCTCAGTTGGTGAAGTGCAGGTTTGTCCCAGGAAAATGAGCAACAACCCCACCTTCTACCAGGATTCCACTTTTTTTATGGTTTTTCTATCTAATACAAATTCATGCTATCTAGTGAATATTCAACTAAGGGAATGGTTCCTAGTTATGTAACATTGTCTTGCACACACTCGGTTTGTCTCCTCTTAGGGCATGTTCATTGGTCAAATTTTATCACATACACCAAACAGATTCAAGAATATTCCATGCTCTTTAATACCTCTATTGGAAGGTCATTCAAAGGATAAATTCAACTTTACTGAGCATGCTTGGCTACTAGGTTTATATAACCCTTTTCTATTGAGCATGCCCAGCCACTACATTTGTGTAAATCTGTACACTGAGTTCTCAATTTCCCCATGTTCATGCTGAAAATAGGTCCAATTAGTGACATTAACTCTCCTCTAGGGCAGGGCCTAGAGGAAGGACCTGAGACCTGTGGGAGTGGCTTGAAATCCATAGATATGTTCTGAAACCTGAATGCATGGAAACAGAGCAACTCTATCTCACTTTCAGAATATGAAGATAAAAATTTGACTTCAGGGACCTCAAAAGGAGAAACGTCTGACATTCAACCCAGACTCCTAATGGAGCACAATCTAGAAGTAAGAAAGAACCAGAAATAGACAAGCCTTCATAAAGAGTGAAGCCTATTTAGAAATGGTTTAATTCCTGACTGGATTAAAGTGATATCCCTTAAGCACCTCACCTAGAACAAAATAAATCCTCTCTTGAGGTAGATAACCTCATTAAGAACTTCAAATTATTCCCATATTTTCATTTAAAAATTCTGTCATTTAGTCAAAAAATTACCAGGCATATGTGGAGAGAGACTACACAACAAAAAAGCAAAGAGGAAAAATAGCCAATAGAAACAGAACCACAGGAGATGCAGATACGGGAGTTATTAGATGCAAATAAGAATTGATTGGCCTTGGAATTCTGAGTACAATTTAAAGGTTACATCAAGCCTACAGACTCAAAGTTCACAACTAGAAAAAAAAAAAAGAAATTAAAAATTTCTTTCAAAAAGGCATCATATAGCTTTGGAAGCAATGAGGACTAAATGGGCTAAATTAGAGGGAAGAAACATTCAGTGGTGAGCAGATAGACAGAAACTGGTTTTTTACATGAAGGAATTTGCCAGTTCTTCATGTGAGCCTAAGTTTGTGGTTTAGCCTAGACAAAGAGAAGTAGTTGAAAGATGGATGAATCAATGTAACCTTTAGCAGTCACTTGGGAATAGAAAGACAAAATTAAAGGCTTGAGGGTCACAGATATATAACCATTGTCCACAAAAGCTATTTGTTATACTCTAAGACCTTTTGGAATTCAAAGTGAAATCTATTGCAATCGCATAGTAATTAGGAAACAACTGAGAACAGAAAGGGCAAAAGACAAAAGCCCTAGAGGGTGTGGTGCATTGGTACTGAGGATCTACAGCATGTTTTCACTAACCAACTCCTAGATCTGTGTAGCTAAAAGTTAAGAAACCAGGCCTTTGGCAGACTCTCACTGCTGGGGTAAAATAATTGAATGAATTTGAGGAGTAGGGTGTTTATGCAGCCTCAAAAAATTTCCCCACATATTGTTTAGTAGTTAGAAAAGGAAAATGATATTTATACATTGAAAAAATTCTGACTGGCTCTATCTTAACAAAGGGATTAAAGTTAAGATCACCAAAAGTAGGGCAAACAATGTTATGAACCTCTCAAAATAATATGGTAAAAAGAATATGTATTACATAATGTATATATATATATATGCTAAATAGCATGTATAACATAGTATAGTACATAATATATGTATATTTGTATCTATATCTATCATCTCTCTATCCATCTATATATCTATCTATCGAGAGAATAGTATTCTTGCAAGAATAATCATAACCAGAATCTAATCATGAAGAAATTAGCAGACAATCCAAATTGGGGGACTTTTTACAAAGCACCTGGCATGTACTCTTTAAAAAGTCATCTCACGAAAGACAAAGACTGGGAAACTTTCAGAATAAAAGAGTGTCAAGATGTATGACAAGTAAATGCATATGTGATTCTGCATTGGATGCTTAACCAAGAAAATATGCTGTAAAGAACAACATTAGGATAATAGATGAAATAATTTTGTATTAATGTTCAATTTTCTGAAATTAATAGTTGTGCCAAGTTTTATGTTATAAATTGTTCTTTTTCTTAGTAAATGTACATGGAAGTCTTATGAGGTGAAAGGTCATGATGTCTGACAAATGTTTCAGCTGATATATAACATGCATGTGTGTGCTTGTGTGTGTGTGTATACAAGAAAATGTGGCAAAATAATATTACCGATAGTCACTGTAGGTGAGTATACGTGCGACTTCATTGTACTGTTCTTGCTATTTTCTTGCCAGTTTAAATATTTTTTTCAATAAAAGTTTAAAAATAAAACAATGTGAGAAAACTCTGAAGATTCGTGTTATGAGAGCAGAAGCAAACCAGAGGTAGCTTGAGTCTTGCCATTTAGGTGACACTGTGTGTATTTTGGTAATCCAGCTCGTCACTGAAAGGAGAAATATTAAAAGAAGATCTTTGGGAAGCAGGAATATGATACTTAAAAAACTTAGATCTACACAAAGAAATAAAGAGTGCTGGAAGTGAAATAAATAAAAGTAAAAGAAAATAAATTGGGTTATTTTTCTTTTAATGGTTCTGACATATAATGGACTCTCTAAAATAATGGATACAAAACTATGCTTTTACCCTAACTGAAACATTGTGCGGTATATCCATGTATTGAAACAACACATTGTACTCCACAAATGTATGCAAGGAACTATTAAAATTTTTAAAATTAAATAAATAAAATAAGGGTTGGCAGGTTTTTCCATAGAGGATCAGACACCAAATACTGTCAGTTGCATGGGCGGAATGGACTTTGTTGCAATTACTCAACTCCACCGCTGTAGCACTAAAGCAGCCACAGACAATATGTAACAAATGCATTCAGCTGTGTCCTAATAAAACTTCACCCTTTCATCCACACGACCTATATTTTCATCATATCGATTTCTTTTCTGCCTTCTTCCTTTCTGGTGTACATTATCTATCCATATTACTACCTTTCCAAGTTGTATTTATTCATCACAACTCAATTCAGGCGGCACCTCTTTCAGGACAGTTTTTCAAGCCTTTTATTCCTAACAGGCAAAATGGAATCCTGTCTTATGATCTCATAGGAACTTCTACTTCCTGGCAGTATCTGTGACTTGATTTGTGACCTTTGGAAGTTATTTAATATCCCCATGACTCAGTTTTTTCATCTATAAGATAATAATAGTAACTTCATTATAGGTCTGTTCTAATAATGAATGTGAACAACTTAACATAGAGACTGGCCCATAGAAAACATTTAAACCATGTAAAATGATATCAAATAATATTGTGATGATGATTATTATTCCTCTTCATACTACTTGGTGATGAATAATATTGGCCAAAAGTAAATTTTATATTGTTTTGCAATAATATGTTCATAAAATATGCTTGGTTAGAGATTGTGCAAAAGAAAAGTTATAATAAAGTGATTAGGTATATTTGGATTTTTTTCATTTGAATAGCAATAAAATGTACTAAATCAGAAGAACATGTCTTGACCAGTAATATATATGAAGATGCAGGCAAGATAAAGAAGAATAAAGGTTATGATTCCTGAAACTTTTCAACCACTAAAGTGAAGTAAGCCAAGAACATAGCTGGAAGGGAACCAAGTAGAGCAGGGTCAAAATCAGTCCTTCAGCTATAAGCCCTGGTGCACTAGATGCAGGGCCCAGTTCACACTGAGGCACAAAAATTAATGATGGAATAGCATATGGCTTGGCTAATACAATCTCCAACAGAGCAACCAGATTAAAATTTGCAAGGGATATTGAGTAGAGGAGAAGGCAGGCGGATGGTGAACAAAAACGAAAAACAAAATGCACGCTTGAGAGTATCTTGGGTGTACATGTGCCTGTCCTTTCTTTCATTGGTACGCTTAGGACCAGTATAAGTAAAATGAATATCAGGATGCATGCTTCCTCATCTTTTAGTTGCTCTGTTTAAAAAAAGAAATAAGTCCCTGGACCAAAAGAAGTCAGATAAGGAAACTTACCTATGTTGGTTTGGTTAAAATCAAAGGAGGCAGCCCTCTGATTCTTTATCTACAGAAGATTAAGCTTGCCCCAGGGAAATGGGACACATTGTCAATATTTTAAACATATTTTATTGAAATAATATGTCTTAATTTTAAATCAAATAATTGATGCACATAACTAGTACCAAAAGGTTATTTTGAATTCATTGTCCTCTGCATTGCTCTACTCTAGATTGCTCACCTGGAGCAATAATTCATTTAGTTTTATCTTCTGGTATTAGCTATAATTCTCCATTTTTAAAAATCTAAGTAATACAACTGTACTTTTTCTTGATTTCTCAGTTCTAACACTTCAAATAAACTTCCAATTATTTTGAAAATGGATGTAAATATCTTTCATGCCAACTCTCACCTCCTAATGTGGTATATCATAATTATTAATTAATAATGTCATTTCATCACTATGAATATACAAACATTATTTAACAGATAAGAAAAAAGTGTGCTATGTTTCATTTCCTCTCTTTTGCAACCTCTTACTTTGGAGTGAATAATTATCTTAGGTTTGTCACTTATATAGTTTTCTTCTATTCACAAATATTTATTAATATACCATCAGATTCTTCATTATTATGTAGTACTTAGTGTTGCTGTGGAAAAAAATGATGTCATTCTGATTATTGCTTCACATAAAACATGTTTTTCACTCTAGAAATTACTGGATCTTCTTTTCATCACTGGTGTTATGATATTGCATAATAATGTGCAATCGCGTGGTACTTTATTTTTATTCCCTGTGTCAAGCGATTAGAAATTGAATAAACACTTTCCTTATATGTGGTGCTTTCCCCTTACATATTTGATAATTTCCTTCCTTATATTTTTTCATTTTTCTTTCTCTAATAACTGCTAATCTGATGGTTGACATCCTGGATTAATTTTTCTATCTCTGTTGTGTTTTCTTAAAGATATACTGGTTTTTATTTTATAATTCTTTTACTGAAATTTCAAAATGTAATTGTCTATCATATTTGTAATTTCATCATTTTCTTTTTTCTTAGTTGTTTTATAGTTGCGTTATATTCCCTTATTTTTATGGCTGGCTAACACTTTTTTGTTTTTTTGAAGTTCTTTTTCCTACATTAGTTTCCTTAGCTCTTCATTTCATTTTCTGCTTGTCTTTATCTTTTATGTAGTAGAATTTTATTAGATGTCTGCTAATCTTTACTTTTCCACATATTTAAAAGTGAGATACTAAGAGACTTCTACTAATGGCCATAATGGAATAACAGGCACCAGATTTACCCTCCCACCTTAACAAGAAAGACAAATGGAAAAATTATAACACAATGCTTTTCAGACATTGGGCAACACACAAACAAAAGAGATCCAGGATGCTGTGAAGAGAGTAGAAACCTAAATAAAGCCTAGTGGTCTTAATGAGTTGAGGAGATATTTGAAGTATGGACCGAACAAGGTGGCTAGCAATTATAGGACTAAATACCAGAGAAAAGGGAGTTACACAGACAGAGAGAATTCCCAGGAGTTGCAGAGGATGCCCCTCGAGTCTTTGGCTGAGTACTCTTCTGCTACAGTAGGGAAACTTTTCAGCTTAGGAAAAAAATTGCCAGAAAGAAGTAGAACAGTCCTCAACTACACATAGGGCCAGAAACAGTTTTTGTCCCCACATATCAGAGTATATCTAACTGAGATATATATAAGAATATATCAGTTAGGGACCTCAGAAGAATTTTACCTCAGAGGTGAGGCTAAGTTAGCTATAGATTAAGGTTGTCCTACACCTGACCTACCAAAGTTTGAAAGGAAGTTACAAAAGAAGCAATCTTACTTCCAATAACTTAATTGCATTTTAGACAAAGCATAATTAAAATTTTTCAAAAGTGCAAAGTTGGATAATATTTCAACTCTGTTCTTAGTGACTAATAGAATAATAAGCCAGAGGAGTCTGGCCAGTTATCTCAGTTGGTTAGAGCATGGTGTTAATAACACCAAAGTCAAGTATTCAGATCCCTGTACAAGCCAGCCACCAAATAAAAAAAAGTAAAAAATTAATTCAGCAAGCCTCTGCCAGAAGCAGGCAAGAGAGGACATCCAGGGTCCTAGGTAAGGAGGCAAGTACCACATCCCCCTCCACCTGGAAGCAGGCAAGAGAGCATGCTGAAAACACCACTTCTATGTGGGTGGCCCACCACAGCCACTGCCATAGCCACAGCTGCTGAAAAAGTGGCTTAATGCCACAGTGCCAGACACAGCCACAATGCAGGTGGCCCACTGGATACTCAACTGCACTGACACAAGGAGAATCACCAACAGAGACTGGAAAAAGAAGATATCTCTCTCCACAAAGCCCTCTCCAGAGTAATAGAAGAAGCAGCTGCTCTACTAGATGACCAGACATAAATGTAGAGATACTAGAAATATGAAAACCCAAGAAAATATAACACCACCAAAAGAATATAGCAATTCTCAAACACCAGACCCTATAGAGCAGGAAACCCTTTAAATGACTGAAAAGGAATTCTGAGCAACAATCTTAAAAGAAACTCACTGAGATATGAGAAGACGCAGACAACATAATGAAATGAGAAAAAAAAATCCAGGATATGGAGAAAATTTACAAAGAGATTAATAGCATAAAAAGAATGTAGCAGAATTCATGGAAGTGAAAGATTCACTTGACAGAATATAAAACAAAACTGGTAGTGCAAGCAGCAGGCTAGAACAAGCAAATGAAAGAATTTCTGATCTTGAACATAGTCTTTTCAAAGTAACCCAGGTGGACAAAAATAAATAAATAAATAATTTTTTTTAAATGTGGAAAATCCAAGAGAGCTCACAGACAACCTTAAGCACACAAACATTTGAATCATGTGTGTTCCAGAAGGGGAGGAGAAAGGAAAAAGCATGGAAAACCTATTCAATAAAATAATAATGAAAAACTTCCCAGGTATAGGAAGAGACACAGACCTTCAGATCCAGGAGGCTCAAAGATCCCCACACAGATTCAACTCAAAAAGATCCTCTCCAAGACACATTATAATCAAACTGGCAAAGCTCAAAAACAAAGAGAGAATCTTAAAAGAAGCAACAGAAAAGTGTCAAGTCACCTATTTGGGAGCTCCTATCAGATTAACAGCAGACTTCTCAACAGAAACCCTACAGGCCAGAAGAAAATGGGATGATATATTCAAAATACTGAAAGAAAAAAACTGCCAGCCAAGAACTCTATGGCCAGCAAGGCTATCCTTCATAAATGAGGGAAAAATAGTGTATTTTCCAGACAAAAGCTGTGGGAGCCTACCCCATATGACCAACCCTACAAGAAATCCTCAAGGAAGTCCTAAATCTGGAATCTGAAAAAAAATAATCACTACCATGAATACACAAGAAAGAAAAATCCCATTGGTAGAACAAAAATGCAAATGAAAAAGAGAAACTAAATCTTTCCACCACAAAAAGCCATAGTAACAATTTAATATCGCCCCTACTTTAATTCTGATTTCAGTAATTTTGGTCTTCTCTCTCTTTTTTTGGTCTGTCTAGATAAAGGTTTGTAAATTTTGTTAATCTCTTTAAAGAATCAACTCCTGGTTTTGTTGATTTTGTTTATTTTTTTAAAATTACCTATTTCATATATTTCTGTTGTAATCTTTGTTATTTCCTACTTATATTTGCTTTTGTTTAGTTAGTTCTACTTTTTCTGTTTTCTTTAGATAGAAGTTTACACTACTATTTTAAGATTTTTCTTATTTTTAATATAGGTGTTTACAAGTATATATTTTCTTCTAAGCAATTCATGAACCCTGCATCCCATAAATTTTGTCATGTTACACTTTGATCTTTATTAAGATGTACTCTCTAGTTTCCCCATGATTTTTCTTTTTATCCATTATTTAGGAGAGTATAGTTTAATTTCCACACATTTGTGAGTATTCTGAATTTCTCTCTATTATTGTGGTCAGAGAACATATTTTCTATGATCTTAGTCTTTAAAAAAAAAATTAAACAGAAAATTGTTCACAAAAAGATTTCCATTATTTTTCAATTTTGTTTTTCTATGAACTTTTTGAAGTACCCTGTGTTTACATCCTGTTTTATTGATATTTTTATGTAATTTATGTTGCTAAACTTAAATATTTAATTTATGTTCTTGATTTTTTTTAAGTGGACTTGTTGATTTGCTTAGAAATTAATTTGCCTTTGAAAAATTATTCATTCTCCTCTGTCAAAATTAATTTGATATTTGCATGCTTTTGAAAGACTTTAGAGAGCTATCTCAAATAATTGTAGATATTATAGAATGAAATATATAAATTTTAATAAGCTTTATATCTCCAGTTTTTGTGAAAATTTGAAGCCTTATTTTCTACAGAGTATTTTTGTTATTTATCTGTTATTCAGTTTATGTATTTGTTATTTGAACAAATAAATGTGCGTATCCTTTAAAAAAATTCAGCAAGGATGTAGAAGATTTGAAAAACACTATTAACCAACTTGACCTAACTGATGCCAATAGAAAATACTCTCAACAAGAGCAAAATGCACATTCTTTGTAAGTGCACACGAAACATTTTTCGGTATAGATAATATGCAAAACAACAACAACAAAAATAATGTGGTGCTCAAGAGAAGAAATGTAAATGGTCACTAAACATATGAAAAGATGTTTAGCCTTACTAGAAATCCAGCAAATGAATACTAAAACTGCAATAAATTATTAGTTTACATACATGAGAATTGCAGTTCTGAAGATACCAAGTGATGGTGAGAATATGGATAACTATGAACTTACAGCCTTACTGGTGGAAGGGCAAATTGATATAAGTGTTTTGGAAAGCAATTTGGTTATAATTGTATATGTATTCTCTAAAACTCCAAAATTCTAATATTAGATATATGCCTTAAGAGACTTTAACATAGATTAAAAGATGTGTTCAAAAATGCTAATTGCAGAATGGTTTGTAATAATAAAAATGGAAATAACCTAAATATCCATCAAAAGGAGGATGGATAAGTTTATTGGTGTTGTAATCATGCAGTAGAATACTATAACAACTAAAATAAATGAACAAAAACAATGTGGGTGAATTTATCGAACAAAATGATAAAATAATCTAGTTGTGAAAAAAATACATACAATATAATATCATTTAGAATAAAGTTTAAGAATAGAGGGATTGGTATGCATGACAGCATGAGAAGCTCAGCAGCCCATCCCCAGGAAAACTGATAAAAATTATTAAGAAACAAAAACAATGATTTACAGCTTCTGAAAATGGTTCTAAGAGTATACAGCAAATAAAGAAACATCTATTCAAGAAAAGCTACAAAAATTTGGTAAGAAAATTGAGAGTCTGTGTATTTGACCTCCCTCCTCTATCCCAGCTCAGAGAAGCAGAACTCTACTCCAGACTGATGCAGCCAAGAACACAAGGATCCCTCTCCCACCAGCTCCCAATGGGAGGACATTCTTCTTGGGAGGGGCAATACATCAATATATCTTAGTCTGCCTCTAGCTATCTGTTGCTGAGGCTAAATTCCAAGTCAGTGTGGTCAAGACACAAGAGCTTTCTCTTCTCCCCAGCTCCCACTTGAGGAACAGAGGCTCTACCTTAGGCCAAGTATCACTGAGAATACTGGGGTCCTGATCACCTTTGCCCTGGCTCGTTAAGTGGTGGTTCCATGCCAGAAGAGGCAAGCCAAGAAGATCTCAAGCTGCTACTACCCTTTCCCCTTGCAAGTGCTCAATTTCTAAAAGTGGGAATTCACTCAAAGAGCAGTGTGCTATTGTCCTCACCCCAGCTCCAGAGACCTGGCTCAGAGATTTGCCTTATGGGTGAGAGGGAGAAGCAAGCAGTACAACTGACTTCTAATCCAATCTAAGAGATTACAGCTCCTAATCTCTGAACTGACTTATTTGCAACAGAGCTTGAAGAAATTGAAACCTAAGGGTGCTTTGAAAAATGGGAAAGATTGTGGTGAAATCAACTGGGAGGAGATTCATAAAGTCAACAAAAATACAAGCTAACTGATAGTCTGGCTAGTTTTTAAGAAAGAACTGGGTAAAAGGGCAGCTGAGGAATCCTCCCGAAGTCAGAACAAATCTCAAACACTGACTTTGAGAACAGTTTCTCCAAAGGAGCCTGAATAGTCCTTAGAGCAATTTATACCACGGGACATTGTTGAAAACAATAGAGCAAACAGCTGGCAGTTAGTGGATCTTAACATCTGGGTATGGTCACAGAAAAAGAGAAAGAGTCCTTAAGAAAACATTGTCATTCCAGGGTGACTGTGGGCATATCCAAAGCTGTGCTTCCTAAGGAGCAACATCAGAAGCCTAACACTGGGAATGGGGAAATAAACTTGACTAAAATATCTAGCCAATCACTATACAAATAAAGAAGGAAGTAAAAATAATAAGTTCCAGTGGTGGTTGGGATGTAGGGAAGGACGGTACCAAGAGTTGCTACAATATTCTATCTAAAATGTCCAGTTTCTAATAACAATTTACAAGCAAAAATCAGGAAAGTCTGGCCAATACAACAGAAAAAGAAAAGCAGGCAACAGAAACTGCCTGTAAAATTGACCATATTCAGGTTTAACAGCCAAAGACTTCAAAGTAGACACTAAAATATGTTCAAAGAAGTAAAGAAAATTATAATTAAAGACATAAAGACAGGCATGTTGTGATGTCAAAGCCAATAGAGAATATCAATAAAAAGATAGAAATTATAAATCAAAACCAAATGAAAACTCTGAGGGTGAACAATATAATATCTGAAATGAATAATTCACTAGAGGAGCTCAACAGTAGATTTCAACTGGCAGAAGAAAAAAATTAGTGAACTTAGATTGATAGAATAGAAGAGAAAAAGAGCAGAAAGAGAAAAGGAATGAAGAAAAACAGAGCTTCAGAAAAATGTAGACAACATTAAATATACCAACATGCATATAATGGGAATATTAAAAAGAAAAGAGGAAAAAGAGCAGAAAAACTATTTGAAAAAATAATGACAGAAAATTTCCCAAATTTATTGAAAAACACTATCCTGCAAATTCAGGAAGCTCAGTGAACTCCGAGTGGAGTAAAGAGATCTATAAACAAACACATCGTAGTGAAAATGCTGAATGTCAATGGCAAGGAGATAATTTTGAAAGCAGCAAGCAAAATATGGCTCACACCTTAAAAGGGAACTAGAATAAGATTAACATCAGACTTCCTAGAAGAAACAATGAAGGATAGAAGGCAATGGGAAAACATATTTAAAATGCTCCAAAAATTTTTTTTTAAATCACCATCAACCAAGAATCTTATATTCAGCCAACCCATCTTTCAAAAATTTAAATTTAATGAAGACATTTCCATATAATCAAAAACTGAATTTATTGCTAGAAGACCTGTCTTACAAGAAATACTAAAGGAAATTCTTCAGGCTGAAAATCAGTGACTATAGATGGTAATTGCAATTCACACAAAAAAACAAGAAGCACAAGTAAAGATAATAGTGTAATTATGAAAGACAGAATAAAGGCATATTTTCCTCCTTCTCTTAACTAATTTAAAGATCAATTGTACAAAATAATATGTATATAATGTATTGTTGTGCCTTTAACATATAGAAATGTAATACGTTTGCAAGTAACAGCACAAAGAAAGTGGATAGAAGTAAATTTACATTGGAATTAACAACGTTTATTAGGTTTGTAACATTAATTGATATACAACATTAACAGTTGTAACAATTATACAACAAAAGAGAGGGGAGAGAACAGTGTTATATAGGAGTAATGTGTTTCTATCCCACTGGAATCAAGCTAGTATACATCTAAAGCTGACTCTGTAAGTTAAGGTATATATGGTATGCCCTGGAGCAACACACACACAAACACACAGGAGAAACCTCAAAAAATATAACAAAAGAATTATTAAATAAATTTAAATGCCTTATTAGAAAATATTCACTTAATGCAAAAGAAAGCAGTAAAGGAGGAATAAAGAAACAACAACAAAATGTCATTACACATAGTAAAACAAAAGTAAAAATAGCAGATGTAAATCCAAATATATGAATAATGCCATTAAATGTGAATCAATTAAACAATGTGATCAAAAGTTTGTCGGGCTGAATTTTTTTTAAAAAAAAAAAACAAGATTCAATGCTGCCTATAGGAGACATACTTTAGACAAGAATGTTTATAGCATCATTATTTATAATAGCCTTGTGATAGAAACAACTCAAATTTTCATCAACTGATAAATGGGTAAGCAAAATGTGCTATCTCCATATGCCTTAGTCCATTTTCTGCTACTATAACAGAATACCACAGACTGGATAATATATATATATATATATAAGAGATTATTTTGCTCATGGTTATGGAGGCTGGGAAGTCAAAGGACATGGTGCTGGCATCTGCTTGACCACCTGATGACGGCCTTCTTGTTGCATCATCCCATGGTGGAAAGCAGGAAGGCGAGCAGCACACAAGACAGAGGAAGGGGACTGTATTTATCAGGAGCCCACCCCTGTGATAACTAGCCCACTCACCTAATAATGACATTAATCCATTCATGAGGGCAAAGCCCTCATGAAATAATTGCCTCTTAAAGGTCCCACCTCCCAACACTGTTGCATTGGGAATTAAGTTTCAAATACATAAACTTTGGGGGGGGTGCATATTCAAACCACAGCATCATATATTATTTAGCCTAAAAGGGAGTGAAGTACTGATCTATGCTACAACATAGATGAGACTTAAAGACATTATGGTACGTGAAAGAAGTTAGTCACAAAATACTACTTATTGTATGAACCAATGTATATGAAATATCAGAATGGACAAATCTATGGAGACAGAAAGTAGAGTAGTGGTTGCTTAGGAAGGAGTGTTGGATGGAGAGATAGAGGGGTGATATGTAGAGAGCATGGAGGGTTTTTCTTGATGTGATGAACATGTTCTAAAATTGACCATGGTGCTGGTTTCACCTATCTGTGAAAGTGCTAAAAACCATTAAATTGTATATTTTAAATGGCTGAATTATATATATAAAATATATAAATTATATCTTAGCAAAGTTACTTAAAATAAAAAGAATAGAGGGAAGTGCAGAGGAGTGAATGAGCTAAACCTGGGAAATTCAAGAAGAGCACACCACTAAACCACAACTCAGGGTACTACTCTTGCCAAAACTAAGAAATCTCTAAAAGTTCCTTTGTGAGAAAGAACAAGAAATTAATATCAGAAGCCCATTGGACAAAATACATAATCTGTCGGGCCTCCCTGAGCCAGAGGCTGACAAAACCGAGCGGGAAGAGACCCTGGTCCAGCCGGGGGTCCCTTGTGGGGCTGAGCGGGATGATGAGTGTCGCTGGCACGGCCCTTCCCCCCCAGGACCTTCCTCCCTGGGGGCCGAGAAAGAACACCACCGAGCCAGGAGAGTGGTCAAAGCCGGAACTCCGTTTATTTGCAGGGCAGCACAGCTTATATAGGGAAAAAGGGCAGGGCGGGTTTTGATATGAGAGATCAAGCAAAGAGCCAATAAGAAGGGCTTAAAAGGATAGGGTGAGGTGGTGGGGAGGCTTTACGCGAATACGGAACTAAAGTTGCTGAATCACTGGGACCCGGAAGGGCGAGGCTGGCAGCTACGTGCCATTGAGCGCTAGTGAAATGGTGGCCGCGGAGCGCATGAACTGGCGCCCGTGCGCGTCAGGGCGCATGCGCGCAAAGTTATGCCCAACAAAAGACAAAAAAAAAAAAAAAAA
>NW_007726304.1:813800-818316 GCF_000696425.1 Galeopterus variegatus | reverse complement strand
GGGGCCGAGAAAGAACACCACCGAGCCAGGAGAGTGGTCAAAGCCGGAACTCCGTTTATTTGCAGGGCAGCACAGCTTATATAGGGAAAAAGGGCAGGGCGGGTTTTGATATGAGAGATCAAGCAAAGAGCCAATAAGAAGGGCTTAAAAGGATAGGGTGAGGTGGTGGGGAGGCTTTACGCGAATACGGAACTAAAGTTGCTGAATCACTGGGACCCGGAAGGGCGAGGCTGGCAGCTACGTGCCGTTGAGTGCTAGTGAAATGGCGGCCGCGGAGCGCATGAACTGGCGCCCGTGCGCGTCAGGGCGCATGTGCGCAAAGTTATACCCAACAATAATCCATTTTGTGCATTACTTTTTCAGGTATTCAAATTATAGAGTTGTAAAATAAATAATAAAGCACAAAAACAATACACAGTATTTCATAGGTATATTTACATATGGAGTAAAAGTAGAAGAGCATTCTTGGGCCAGAGCTAATGTTGGGGAGAAATTTCTTTTTCCAGGCTTTATGTTTTTAAGCCCAGGAACCTCCAGAGGCAGACTTCTTGCTTTGGTCTTTCCACCCACTTATTTCTCCCAAAGGAGCAGGTATTAGTTACTTGATTGGTGACCTGAGGAGAAAGAGCTGTGCTTCCTCTCCTTTCTCTTCAGATCTGTGTGTCTCAGAAAAAATGACGATATGCTCTCTTTCATGTGGTAAGGTGGGCGGGACAGGCTCTGTTATTGTCAGAAGTTCAGGTCCAGGGAGTGCTAGGAAGCTATGTAGCTAGATCTAAAGCAGGTGGCTTGTTCACCTCCTTCTGTCTGACTTCCAGGTTTGCCTTTCACTTGGTTCTGAATTTGTCTGGGGAAAAGGGTGTTGCTTATTGGGCCCCTTTAAAACCAGCAGTTAAAAAAAATCAGTCACCTGCTACTCTAAGCATGAGCCTGACTGTTTAGTATCTTCAGAGGGTCAGAATTTTCTCCACATTCCAGACATTAATACCAGTAGGACATGAGACTCACCTTCCTTATTAAAACTAACAAAGAAACAGACAAAACCAGAATTTAGCTCTGGGTAAAAGAAATGAGGAAAGACAGCATGGTCAGGGCAAGGATGTGTCAGGGTCTTCAGCTCTACTTGTCGTGTTTAATTCATTAAGTTCAGTATTCCATATGTTGATGTTTATTATGCTATATTTTTTGGTTGTCCAAAAAATAATTAATAATTTTTTAAATAATTTTTTTAAAGAAAAGGAAAAGAAAGAGTGTGATAAGTTTTGATATGGAGTGTTGTTATGTTACAAAAGGAGAAAAATTGAAGAAGGACTTTAGCAGATCTTTAAAGCTCGATATTTCTGCTTGCAAGTTTTTCTGAAAGAAACATTTCATAAAACTATCATATAGCAAGCCACTGTTTACAAGTGCTTGAAAAGTGGTATGCTTCTATGTAAACATTTATAGACACAATAGAGCAGAAAGAAGCTTCAAGCCCACGTGGTGACAATGCCCTAGCTTCATGCATTGAAACCAAAACAAAGACCCCTGTGTGTATGCTACTTTCATATATTGTCACACATCACAAATTAGAAAGCTCTTTAAAATAATTCCCAGTTGGTATGCTTAAGATTTTTCTTTGCCATGGGAAAGCTTTCAGAGGATATTCTTGTACACTTCCTTTAAGACAAGTAAAATTATACAACCCCCAAAAGAGAGAGGGAGAAGTAGTGAAAGCCAGGCAGTAATGCCAGCACACAGTCTAAGCCAGGGCTTCTCAAACTGTCTTTGGTGAAAGCAGTTATTAAATTATAAATTTTTTGACATTTTTATTTTTAAATCTTTTTTCACATTTTTAATTTATCGTTTTTACCTTATAAAAATACAATTAAAATAGTTAGCAAAAAGTCAAGTAAAAATGTACAGATATAAGCCCAAATCTATCTTCACTAGGTTCAACAGACACAAAATTGTTCCATCAAATCATGTAAACATTTCTAAATGCTTACTCTCAAGTCCTGCGCTTATCTCACTAAGGACATGCAAAACTATCTGTGGACCAGCACCCATCCACAGACTACATTTAAAGTACCTTTGACCTAAGTGACTCTTTAATTTACTTCTTTCCTGCATACATCTTCGTCTTGATGTCAATCCACAAATATGTCTACTCTTGAGTCTAACCTGATTAGACCTTCATGTTTCTTCCTTTAAAACGTTTCAGCATGATTTTTGTTTTCCAGTTTTATATTTTGCTGTGAATCTTTTGTTCTCTCTTGTCTTACTTCATTGCCTTTCACATCAGATTTTATGAAAACATGGCACTTTTCACCTTTCCTTCCCTCAGTGGATGACTGAACATCCCTGAGATCAAACTGATCTAATATAGAAGTATCATGGTCATTCTATTCTTTCCTTCCTCTTTCTCTGTGTTTGGCTCCACCCTTCCTCCTTCTTCCTCTTCTTGCCTCGCTCCACTCCTCCCTTCCTCCCTCCCTCCCTCTTTCCTCAACAAATTGTAGTTGATTGTCTGCTCTGTACCAGGAAGAAAGGATCCACTGACAAGTGAGACACCCCAGGCCCCTGTCCTCATGGTGCTCAATATCTACAAAAGGAAAGTAACCTTTGAACACATAATTAATTACTTAAAAGAGAGATAAATTCTACAAAGGAGAAATAAAGGCTCCTTTGACAGGGTTAACATTCATAGTGAGACCTGCTAACGTACATAATTCTAGAGGACAAAAGGTCACAACATTTTTCTTAAAAAAATGAATTATGTTTGATATGTACCATCTTTAAAATAAAACTTTATCTTCTCAAATGGCATTGTTAATTTTAAAAGCCTGAAATGAATGATTTATTAAAAGTAATATCATACGGTTCAATTTAAGGACTTGGGAACGATAATTATCAAAAAAAAAAAAAAAAAAAGTCTCCCAGCCCAAAGGATTTTTAAAATCAGATTATAAACTGGATTCATGCTCATACACATTGATTTTTTTGTTAGTTTCTTTTTTTTTTTTAATTTCTTAAGCAATAAATAAATATTTGTAACTGTGTGGGTTTCAGGAACATGGCCTTTCCCAGTAAAGTCATCCAATGTTAAATTTAAAATATCTGTCCTCTTGTTGATAATTTCAGTGATTAGACATACTGTCAATATTTACTATTTTTTTACTTTTATGCATCAATTTAGCTTGCTGGTTTGAAATTTTTGGCAGCTCTGTCTTTTCTTTAAAATCATCTTCTGACAAAAGTATCAACTCTCAACTTTTACTCATTTATACTGATAAAGAAAATGGGGATGATTTTATCCACATGTGAAGTAAACATCTTGCATTATTCAATTATTCCAACATGTACTATTTTCATAAATGTAGCTTATTTAAAGTTATTATGTATTGAATTGTGTCCCCTGAAAGTTTAATGTGTTGGAGGCTTGGTCCCCACTGTGAAAGTGTTAAGAGGGTGGAAAATCCTATTGTGGTGGTTGAAAGGTAGGGTCTTGAAGAGGTGATTAGATTGTAGGGACATGTCATAGTGAATGGATTAATAATGCTGGTCAGGGGCATGGTTTTGAGGGCTTTAAAAGGAGAGCATGTGAGAGTCTCTCTCTCTCCACTCTGCCTTTTTCTGCCATCTGATACCCCTGGGTCACTGTTGCCACCATCAAGGCCTTCACCCGACTTTGGAATTCCCAGCCTCCAAAACTGTAAGCCATAAATTTTATTTTCTTTATAAATCACCCAGTTTCAGGTATTTATATTATAAGTGATAGACACGGACTAATACAAAAATTTTTATCAAATTATTTCTGCTTTTACTTTCTTTCTGAATAAGCAGTAAAATGTTAAAAAAAATTGTGGGTTTTTTTTGGTGATTGTTATGGACTGAATGTTTATGCCTTCCAAAACTCATATGTTGAAGCCCAAATCCCCAATGATGGTATTAGGAGGTGGGGCCTTTGGGAAGTAATTGGGTTTAGATGAGGTCATGAGAGTGAGATCCTCAAGATTGGATTGGTGTCCTTATAAGAAGAGAAAAAGGGCCGGCCCGGTGGCGCACTGGATAGTGCGCCGCTTGGAAAGCGCAGTGGCGCTCCCGCCCGAGGGTTCGGATCCCACATACAGACCGGTTCCCGCTCACTGGCTGAGCGAGGCGCGGGAGCAACGCCGAGGGTTGCGATCCCGTTGCCGGTCCCCGGTCCGGTACGGGGGCGACACTGAGGGTTGCGATCCGTTGCCAGACACGGAAAAAAGACAAAAAAAGGAAAAAAAAAAAAAATTTTTAAATCTTTCTGAATTTTATTAGTTGGCAATTATAATGAAAATTTTCTTTTATGTTTTATAAATTTATCTGGATGATTTTTCTGCCTTTTTTCCTCTTCCAATTGAATTGTAATATAAACTTTTAAAAAATTATTTATCTTTCCTGGCAATTTTTAATAGTTACTGGCAATTCCTGTGGAAAAATCTGTGAAACTGTACAGAAGAGAAACTTGGACTAATCAATTTGATCTTTCAGATAATTTCAT
>NW_007726304.1:784912-813790 GCF_000696425.1 Galeopterus variegatus | reverse complement strand
TTTTAAAAAAAAAAAAAAAAAAAAAAAAAAAAAAAAAAAAAAAAAAAAAAAAAAAAAAAGAAGAGAAAAAGACACCAGTACTTCCCTTCTCCACCACGTTTTGACACAGCAAGAAGATGGCCTTCTGTAAGCCAGGAAGAGAGCCTTTACCAGGAACCGAACTGGCCAGCACCGTGACCTTGGACTCCCAAGCCTTCAGAACTATGAGAAGTAAATTTCTATTGTTTAAGTCACCTAGTCCATGGTATTTTATTATAGCAGCCTGAGCTGACTAAAACAGCGATGGATAGAAAGAGAAGAATATTATCTATATGACCCCTGAAGAGTTTCGATAAATATTTTATAGCATAAATGGACAAAATAATTTTTCTCTGGCTATTGAAAATGATCATCCTAGAAAACTTACTAGTTTCTCTTGGTTATACGGTAGAGAAAAGATAACAAGCAGCACAGAATGATGAAGACAGGAATTTCAAGTGCTTCACTTTCTCCAGCTAAGTGCAGGGTTGATGAATATATGCATCGTTATGAATATATGCATCGAGGTATTCTATCCAAAAGATACAGATAACTAATATGTTCTTCAAAAAGCTAACAACTGTGTTTCATATGAGATTGTTATCACCCAACAAGAAGCAAAAGGTAAATATCTATAAATGTGTATGCGTGTGTATAGTTATGAATAATCAATGTCTGTTTTTACAAAAACATATAGGCACACGTAAGAATCATGCTTCTGAAGTGTTTTAAAATTCTATGTTCAAATAAGTGTTACTCAAGTTTTAAAAATTACTCATTAAAAACTCAGACCTTTTGTTAATTCCTATGAACACAATGTTGGATTACTGGAAAGTTACTCTTTGAAATTAGACTAGTTTGGGAAAAGAATACCTACTTTTTTTTTACAGAAGTCCAGAAAATAGACCATTAAAAACAGCCAACAGAAGCTGACTTCCTCACTTCCATCTGTGCTGTCAAAACCATTTAGGCCACCTCTCAGTCAATGAGTTTAATTTGATCTGTAATAAGTGTTCTGGAACTAAAATCCTGAGAACACCATTGTTAAATTTATTGATATTTATGTCTATGTTTTCTTTAACAGATATATCTTATTTGGTGTCACTAAGTTTGTAAGACTGATTGCTTTTGTTTATCCTCTGGCAGAGTTCAGAACAATGTCAGGAAAACCTACAGGAGTGGAGTATTTCCACATGTGAGGAAATGCACTTTCCCTTATGAGATTGCTGTAATGTTGCTTATTACATAGGAAGGTCCTCAAACGAAATACTGAAAAGAGCTTATTTCTCCTAGATTACAGGATCAGAGTGTATTTACTTTAAGCTATTCCATCATTAGCTCTTTTACAAGTGGTATGTATTACAAATGGTGAAAGTATATGAAAAACTTATATTGGCAACAAGGAAATAAATTTTAAATTGTTTAAATCAATTTTTCCACTGTAAGACAAACATGTCATATTATTTAATATATCTATTCTCACTGCATCCACATTTTTAACTCCTGAGATTTCATCCCTAACTTCTTCCCCATGTGTCTCATATGCTTTTCTCTTTTATTTTTTCCCAACCATCTCTCTTATCTCCTTTTTCTCAACTACGTAACCTGTAACAAATACAGATTTTTTTTTCCAGTTTCTTAAATTACATCACCTTAAGCCTATGTGCAGAGCTATTGAGATCCCTATGCTGACAACTTTGGTTGATGTGGTCAGCTGAGTCTACAAATACTGAAAAGAAACACTCCAGACTTTTTACTCCATGTGTCTCCAACAGAGCACAAGGGGACAGGACTATCTCTCCAGAGGGGAGTAGCACTGGCTCTTCTAGGAACAGTATATCCGAGCCTATACAAACTCATAGGTTAATGGCGAAGTAAACATACAGAGCCTAGAAAGGGTTGGGACCACAGCAGTCATGATGCCATGGTGAGTCAATTCCACAGGCACATCTGGTAAGCAATTGTAGTCCATGAACCCTGTAAAATTGTAAATGTGGCCTGTTGAGAACAAGGGCCTTTATATCTGACATTATATTGACCAGGCTCTTGCTTTTCCCTCTAGAGGGGCCGTTTACCCTGCTCTGTAAACAGAGAAAGAAGTCAGAGGCTCGCTCTTGCATGCAGGCAGTTGGCAGCTCACCCTGAACTTGCTTTAGCCAGAGCACACTCAGGCGTCATGGTCAGTGGGTATCTTGGAGCTTCAAAGGTGAGTCCACTGCTCAAAGGGAGACATTTCGATGACCCGGGATTCCTGGCAGATTTTATTTCATTTGCTGGAAGTGTTCTCAATAAAGCTCAGAAGCCCTCCAGCTGCCTGGAGAGTATGTGAAATGCATGCAGTGGGTCTCCCAGACAAAGCTTTAGAAAGCTGCTAGCATCACAGATCCAACCCAGACTCTGCATCTTGATTTCACTAGAACAGATGTTATCTGCAAGCAATTAACATACTTGTCATCGCCAGTGAAACAGATACAGAATTCTTCAGGTTTGTTTTTTATTTTTTTTTAATGTACCCTAAAGAAAAGTGTTTGTGCACAAAGCAAAATTTTCACATTAGTGTCAATGAAGAAATTTGCATGTGTCAATTTTTCAGTTTTTTTTTTTCAATTTTTGGAAAACGATACTGTAATAATTTTTAGAAAACTGTTAGAGGATAAATGTCACCAGCAACCTAACTATTAGTGGTAGCTTCCTATTCAATTAAAGCAGTATCTCTTTGTGGTTACCGTGTATCTTCATACATTGATTGATAGAGCTTGCCATTTGCTGTATTTTCCTCTATTTTTAAATTTCCAAAATTACTTGATTTTATAGATGTCTATGTGAAATAATGGGATTTGATTTGTAGTATTCATACAAATATCAAATAGTAAAATATTGATTAAAATACAGCCATTAAGATTAGTTCAAGTGAAAAGTTTGGTAAGATTCAGTGTGTAAATGTCCTAGACGATAAAATCAAAAACAAAACAGCAGAAGTTTTAAGCTCTTAAGCTGTTTCAAAAATACCCAAATAACATAATACTTTATATTGCACAACTATACTTTTGACATCAGATCATTTTCTTATAGGAAACTCTATGACACAATGGTCCTGAATTATCTATTCTCATTAAATTTTTAAATAAATTTATCCTCATTAAGTTTTCATTTAACATTCATAACCTCACACTCTTTTTTAGTTAGTGAAAACTGAACCGCCTGATTTCCACCTCTTACTCCAAACATTCCCAAAGAGATTAAATAAGTTTTTTTTCTTTCATATTCCTTTTAAATTAAGACAATTGTTATAATTTTAAGGCAATGTTTCTGCTATAATAACATATTAACTGGTGTGAAAATATAAACTTAAATTATGCAAACAAACATTATGGCTAATATATTCTTTCTGAACAGAGGTACTTGTATTTGAAGTGACATCAATATTTCTGGCTGCTGGGAGACAGATATGGGACATAGAAAGAACACTGGAGTAGAGTGTGATATTCTAGATTACTCCTCTGGGTCTGTAATTTACTGACTGGTGACCTTGAAAAAAAACTGAAGTTTTTTAACCAAGAAAATGATGACCTTCTTAAATAATTTTTTGTGAGAGTTAATTAAGATAACATATGAAAACACTTCATAAATCATGGCACATCATACAAACGAAAATAGCATTTTAATCATAGAATATCACACATGGTATATACTCAAAAAATACCTGGTGGAAGGCATTACCAACTTTAGTAGGTAATTCCAGCTAACACGCCCTGTTGTTTTTGGTGCTTCATCTCTGATAGGAACTGTTTAATCAGTGCAGCTTAAATGCTAGACAGATCGTTTGCTAGTTTGTCTACTGCTGAATCCCTCCTGTATCATATAGATGCTCAAGTATTCTCACAGTTTTCTCCCAACTTTTTTTTTCTCTGTCCTTCTTTAAGGCCTTATGTCTTTCCCGGTCCTCCTCAAGTCTTGCATCAACTTGGTGTTGGTGCAAAAGACAATTCCTTTAGTTTATAATCTCCACAGCATTTATTAGGTACTTTATTGCCTAAGAGAATACTATCTTATATTTTAACATTTTTTACTTTTACTGATTTTTAATAAATATATTTTCCTTTTATATCAGAATTGCCTTGTGGTTTCGCATTCTTCTTTATATTCTCAGCACCTATTAAAATTCCCCATAAGAAATAATTATCTAAATGTTTGCTAATATTAATGATTTGAAACCTCTAATGTCAGAACATGAATATTGTGGGTGAGCCTTTGCTCAACTGAGGGGAAAAGGAAAATGCATGGGATAGTATAGGAGTTGAGAGAGAATAACAAATATTGGCTAACATTCATTGTGTGTTTTCTATTGCCACATACAATGCTAATTAAGTTTTTTGTGCAGGTAATCTCACTTAATCTTCACAAAAATTCTGTGAAGCAAATATTATTATCGACATTTTATAGATAAAGAAAATGATGCTTAGAGAGATTAAATAGGTAGGGTCCCAATCACGAAGTGACTTACAGGATGTGATAAATCAACTTTTGTTTTCGCACAATGAGAAGTCATCAAAAGATTATAGACACCAGAGTGATAAGATTCATTTCTATTAATATAAGAAGTTACCCTAAGTGAAAGATGAATTGCTTAACTTCCCCCTCTTCTCTTTATATCTGGTTTGTTTTGTGCCTACTAGATAAGGAACCCATCTGGGAGAGCAGAGACTATCAGTCTTGTTTGTCTCTTTATATCCAGTGCTTTGCATGGTCTTTAGTATATTGTGGATGCTCAAATAATATTTATTGAGTAAATGGCTGTACCTGATACTTGTTAATTTCTACTTACCTATACTCTGATTTGGGTTACTGAACATAAACATTATATAGGTTCTTATGTTTTGAGTCTCATAACTCTATTCCAGGTTTCTTTTATCCTTCCTAAGATTTTGATAAGAGGGAAATTGTGTACAATAACAGATGTAGATTATTCCTTTTTGGCTTTTCTACAGTCACTGTGACAAATTCCACAGTGGCTGGGTGTCTCAGTCTGTTTGAGCTGCTATAATGAAATACCATAGACTGGATGGCTTACAAATAACAGAAATTTATTTCTCACAGTCTGGGGGCTGGGAAGTCCAAGAACAGGGTGCCTGCAGATTTCCTGGTTCATAGATGGTGCTTCCAGCTGTGACCTCACATGGCAGAAGAGGCAAGGCAGCTCTTTGGGACCTCTTTTATAAGGGCACTAATCTCACCCATGAGGGCTCTGCTCTGATGAGCTAATCACCATCCAAAGACTCTGCTTCCTAATGCTGTCACATTGGTGATAGGTTTCAACACATGAATTTTGGGGGATAAAAACATTCAGACCATAACACTGGGAAAGAATGGAGATAGGGATTAAAGCCAGAGAAGTCAGATAAAAGGCCACAGAGGTGAAAAGGATAAGAACCATCCGGGTAGAGTCTAGGTACTATGGTTTGAATGTCCCCACAAGCTCATGTTGGAACTTAACCCCAATATGATGATGAAAGGTAGAGCCTTTAAGAGGTAATCAGATCGCGAGTACTGTGCCCTTGTGAATGGACTGATCCATTCATGGAGTAATGGGTTGATAGTTTAATGGGTTGTCAGGGCACAGTTGTGATGGCTCTATAAGGAAGCAAAGAGAGGTTAGCTCTATAGTTCTTGCCATCCTTGCCATGTGATATTCTGCATTGCCAGGGTCTCTGCAGGGCATCCCCTTCACCAGATGTGCCCCCTGGACCATGGACTTCACAGGCTCCAAAACTGTAATTAATAAATTTCATTTCTTTATAAATGACCCCATTTCAGGTATTCTGTAATAAGCAACAGAAACAAACTAGTACATTTGGATAGCAAAGAAAAGCAGTATCAATCAGCTTCACTGAGCACTGCAAAGGCTCTTCCACCTATAGACCCCCACTCTGTCTTGCCTTGCTCATTGGGCTATGTGTCTGGATCTTTTGCTCCCCCACTGAGTCAATAATATTTAAATAGTAATAGCTATGTTCATTTTGCTGGATATGATGGACTGAGTGAGGATCTAAGTACTGGTGGAAATAAAGCTCAATAATTAGAATTCAGTTCCTTTTATGTAGTATAGAATTATATCCACCTTGAATAAAATAATTAAAGGCATAAGTACAAATATTTTTCTCATTATGGGCCACCTCACATATAAATTATTACCTCATAAATAAAATAATTTTTTAAAAATTTACAAAATACAACAGTGGGTCTAGCAGTTGCTCCACAGTGATCAGAATTGGCTAGATTTTGCTACTATAACAAATTAATCCTAAATCTCACTGCCTCCTCATATCCCCCCTCACACATACTGGACTCTAGTCTGCATAGTTCCACTCAGTATCCCAGGATGACAGAGTCTCCACCATTTTGTAGCAGCACCCTCTGAAACATGTAGCATCGTTGATTGGGGAAAAGGGAAGAGATACAGGAGAATCAAGGGTGGGACTTTCATCTCCTCTACCTGAAAGTAATATATATACTTTCCACTCTCACTTCACTGAACAAGACAAGTCACATGTTAGTGTGGAACTGCAAGGGAGCTAACAAAATATGGATGAGCAGATGATTGGCCTGAGCATCACATACGCTGCAATGCTCTTCAAACATACCATTTTCAGAAGAGTAACAAGCCTAAGACTTTTAGCTGATGGTAGGGGATCATATTACTCTCTTAAGTCTGCACTTTCAGTTTCACTCTGCTTTTCTTTAGAGCCAGGGTACACTGATTATTGTACAGTCACTGGAAGCGCCAGATGTATTTCCATAGTTCCCGTTCATGTGGAATATTAAATAAATAGATGCCATTCCTAATTAGGAATTTTCATTTCTTCCTACCTAATATAAAATGTATCAAGTCATTTCCAAATTAGGGATTTTTTTGGTTTATATTTCTCATAGAGCTGTTGCTTGTCCCAGTTGTACTGTTGATATGCTGATTTATTTGAAACACAACTTCAAGAAATGTGAAAGCATCTTCCAATTTTTAAATAAGATGCAGTTGTGCTGTTTCTTACATGATATATTGTGTTGGCACAATATCTGTATGGTGTCATCATTATTGTAATATCCAAGGTTTGGGCAAATCTTCAGTTGTGTTTTCACTTATTTTGGAAAATTGGATTACATCAATAAATTTACCAGGAAAAAGAACATGGCTCAAATATTTAAAAAAATATTTTTCAGATATAGTTTTCGGATTTAAATTGAACATTACAATGTTTCTGGAGATGTTGGAAAGCCATCTGTAGCATGCTGTCAAAGGAATTATTGGATCAAATGGGAGGTTAAACTGGAGGACTTCTGGGTTTTCTTAGAAGGTTTCATTCATCTCTACAGTCCTTTTGTTTCAGAGCCTGACATGTTTATTAGGGCTTTTTTTTCTGTCTTTAATCATTACATTCAGAGTCCAGGCATGGGGCACTTTTTCCCATTCTTTTAAATGAAAATTTGCAAACAGATGATCATGAATTTTGAGTTAATCTGACAGATAAGAATTGTATTTTTGATTCTGGCAATGCAACGGACCATATACTGTGAACTTCCTTGTAACTAACTTGCAACTAGAAACTGTATTAATTATAAAAAACTATTTTTAATCATGGATTTTCTCACTAAAAAATAAAAATAAAAATTAGCAAAGATGAAAGGAACAGAGGGCAATGAGAATCAAGATGCTAAAGACTTAAACAGTGGCTAATTAAACCATATTCACAGATAGGAAGACTCGGTATTTTTTAAAAAATCATCTTTCCCTAGACTGATAATAGGGTCATGCAATTATGATTGTTTTTGAAGAACCTGACATATAGATTTAAAAATAAAGACATTCAAAGGCCCCAAGATAGTCAAGACATATCTGAAAAAGAGGAATCATGTTGGGGGAAACTGTCTTTACAGACGTTAAGACATATTACCATGAATTGGAATAGGGTTTAAAAATGACCAATAAAACAGACTAGAGACCCTAGAAACAGAATCATTCATGTATGGAAAAGAATACATATCTGAGTCAGCATTGTAAACGACAGGGAGAAGGAAGGACTATGAAATACCTGTGCTTGACCAGCTGATAATCCATATGGAAAAAATTAAATTGGAACACTACCCTCAGATCAAACACAAATACCAATTTCTGATGGACTAAAATAATAATTTTTAAATATCAAAAAAAATGTGGGAAAGTATCTTTATAGCATCATGATAGGGTAAGACTTCCTAAGCAAATCATAAAATGTACTCACTATAAAGGAAAATATAGATACATCAGACCATAATAAATTTATTAGTTTTGTTTCGTAACCATGAAAAAAACAAAAAAGTCACATTATGTAAAGAAGATAGTTAAAGCACACATTACCACCAAGAGTATTAATTGAAATATACAAAACCTTCTAAAAATAATAAAAGTCCATCTAATTTTTTTAAATTGGTAAAAGAACATGCAAAGAATTTCATAAGAGGAAACATAAATGTCCATTAAACATGGGAAAACTTGTTGGCCTTATTAGTAATAATTAACAATCAGGGAAATAAAAATTAAACCTGGAGTTAGATACCATTTGTCTTAGTCCATTTGTGCTGCTGTAATAAAATACTTTAGACTGGGTAATTTATAAAGAGCAGTAATTTATGTTCTCATTGTTCTGGAGATCAGAAAGTACAAGATCAGGGCACCAGCAGATTGTGACCAAGAAGTCTGATGAGGACAGTTCTCTGCTTCTAAGATAGTGCCTTGGGCTGTATCCTCACGTGGCATAGGGACTGAACACTGTGTCCTCACAGAGGAAGGAGCCAAAGGGCAAAAGGTTCTAGATAAGTTTCCTCAAGCTCTCTTATAAGGGTTAAGGGCACTAATCCCATCCATGAGGATGGAGCCTCTTAAATCACCTCCGAAAGGCCCCACATCTTAACACGATTACATTGGGTCATAGGTTCAAACATAAATTTGGGGGAGACATAAATTCAAATGATAACACTATTTTATATTCTAGAATGGCAGAAGTAAGAATTTTTTTTCAAAGGTTTATCAAAAATGAGTAGCAATGGAGACTGTAATATATTTTAGTGAAGAACGAAAACTGATAAAACTTAGTAAAATTGTATATAGCGTGATATAGTGGAGTTAAACCATGGCATATTCCACAATCTACTCATAAGTATTGTGTCAGTCAGAGTTCTACCAAACAAACAGAACTAGTAGGGAAAATGGACATACCTACCCATGCCACCCCACTCCCCAACCCAGATCCATCACACATGTTTGATCATTAGTTTGTTTCAAGGGATTGGCTTATGTGATTGTGGGGGTTGGCTAGACAAGTCCAAAATCCATAGGACAGGCCATCAGGAAGGGTAAACTGGGAATTCTTAGAAGGAGTTGAATCTGCAGTCAGAAACCCCACCAGAGATGGATTTTCTTCTTCATCAGCAACCCCACTTCTGCTCTTAAGGCCTTTCAAATGATTGGATCCGGTGCACCCAGATTATTGAAGATAATCTTCTTAAAGTTAACTGCAGATGTTAATCATATCTACAAAATTCCTTCACAGCAACACCTAGATTGATGTTTGAATAACTGGGGACTATAGCCTAGCTAAGTTGACACAAAAAATTGACCACTACAGGTATATAGCCTAGAGAAACTCTTGCATATGTATTAAGAGATGTGTACAATAAAGTTTATGGACACATTATTTATAATATAGAAAAACTGAAATGAACCCAAATTCTTTTGTCCATCAAAATAATAATAGAGAAATAAATTGAGAACTATTCACACAATGGGATATTATACAATAGTAAAAATAGACTACAGCTACTCACAATAAGATGAATGAATTGTATGTGAATGAAAATCAATTCCTAGAAGACTACATTCAATATATTATTTTTATAAAGTTCAAAAACAGGAGCTATATTAGCTTATACATGCAGGAAAACAAACACAAAAAATGGGGGAATAATATATTCAAAATCTTGGTTAGTTGTGTTTATTTGGGGGGAAGTCAGAGAATTTAATAATGAAGGTACATATTTGTAGACATAAAGGTGTTGGAATTTTCTAAGTCTTATCTTAGTGGTTTGTTCACAAGTGCTTGTTTTACAAAATACTTCATAACTTACATTTACCTATATTCTTCTGTATCAAATTTTACATGTAAAACTAATAAAAAAATAGTTTATCTAATTTGTTGATTGGTATTATTATTTTTGAATATTGTAGGGCCATATGTTGGGTTCAAGCCTGCTAAACAGAACATATTGGGTCATAGATCTTCAATAAATATCCTGATGTAATTGACTGTATATTTTCAAATACAGTAGTCCCCCCTTATCTGCAGGGAATATGTTCCAAGAACCACAGTGGATGCCTGAAATCAAGGGTAGTCCCAAACCCTATATATGCTATGAATGAATTTTTTCTTTCTTTTTTCACATTTTCACAGATAGAAATTTCATTCTTACTGTAGAGTTTAGCAGCTTCAGCATGTTTTTTTTTTCTTTCCTTAAGTTGAGAACATTCATCTTTTCACTTAAAGGAAGCCCCTTTCAACTTCTCTTTAGCATATCTGAAGTGCCAACATTACTACTCTTGCATTTTGGGGCCACTGATAAATAAAATAAGGGTGACTGGACCACAAACACTGTGATACTGTGACATTCAATCTGATAACCAAGACGGCTGAGTGAGTGGGTAGTGTAGACAGCGTGGATGCACTTGACAAAGGGATGGCTCACATCCTGGGCAGGGCAAAGCAGGACGGCGTGAAACTTCATCATGCTACTCAGAATGGTGTGCAACTTAAAACTTACAAATTGTTTATTTCTGAAATTTCCCATTTAATATTTTCAGACTGTGGTTGATTGCAGGTAAATGAAATTGCTAAAAACAAAACCGTGGATAAGGGGGGACTACTGTAGTTATCAAAGATTTTTGAGGTATGCTGTTAAGAAGATACATTAGAAAAAACAAGAGAATATAACCCCATAGCACAGCTCATTGCATAGCTCTATGGCCTGGAAGTGAAGAGGAAGAGAGAAGTTTCTTGATACCAAGGAAAGATGATTGACATTGCCTCCCATGCCAGTGGTCAGAAGAAAAATGTCATTTAATTGCAATATTTTAGAAAAGTTCAACTCAGTCTACATTTTGAAAATTCGGGGGCTGAAGTCAATTAAAAAGTACAAGAAAAGTAGGTTAAACTTGTGGTTGATGTGGTTGCACAGTTCAATGAAATGTGGGACACATTCTTGGTTGGAAGAAACCATCATCCAAGATTAGAATTCACTGGAACCTATGGCTTTTGAGATCTGAACCTAACCTGAACTTCTTGGTGCTGTGTGTTTTCTTTTTGTTTTGCTTCCTGGCAAGAGAACATGCATGAGTGTGAGTGTGTGTGTATGCTTTATAAAGTTTATAAATGTTATTGTAAATCCAATTGGGAAATATGTCTTTAAATACACTTTGATAAGTTAATTGTAAATAAATTAATATTAAGGTGATAAAATTTCCATTAAAATATGTAAAGATTTAAAAATTGAGGGGAAAAATACTTAGAAACACATAGTTTTTGGTTTAACCCAAACCAGAACATTTGTAAAAATAGTTCAAAAATATTAGATGATCTCAAATTGTGGCCCAATTTAAAACCTTAAGTTACATTGTTTCCCAGTATTCAGATTCCCGAGGATCCGCAAGCAATGTAATGTAAAACTGTGGCTCCTCAGGGAAGAAAATTTCAAAATCTCTGATTTGGGTCTCCTGCTCATTCATCAAACTTCACTGGAACCTGTCCTTGGTGGGATAACACACAAGGCCACCATGCAAGTTCTAAGAACCACCTGGGAGAAATGATTAAAATCATGTGGTTAAGCTCTTCAAAACATATAGAAAAATTGATATGCCTGTCCCTGCGGGAGGAAAAGAAATCCAAAAGAATAATGACCTTAATAGAGCTTTGGGTGTTACTTGACTTCCAGTGTATATTCTGTAGTGCAGCCATATCTTCTAATCTGAAGGATTGTAGTGTCGGCCAGCAGAGAGTAAAATAAATGTATGGGATATCCATTGTTTGCATGTAGTTTTGTGAGAATACCATTCTTTTAAATAGTATGTCTTTTGCTATTTTACTCAGTCTATTGTGTTATTTTATATTTTTAAAAACATACCATATTAGTTTAATATGGTAGAGTGGAAAGAGCATGGGCTTTGGAGTATGGCAGATCAGAGTTAGGCAGATCTGACTCTGTCATTGACTAGCTGAGTGAATTTGGGCAAGAAATGTACCTGGCATGTGGTACAAATAAATACATGATAAAGGAGGGAATGAATGAATGAAGCAATTAACCACTCAGCCTCATTCCTTCCATAAAAAGGGAATGCTAATTTCTATCTCAAAATGTTATGCTTGTGAGAGTTTGAGATCTTATATAATCTGGGGTTATATAGATGGTCAAAAAATGTTAGTTTTTACAAGGTTTTTGTTTCATGTCTTAGGGCCTCAGAGAGTTTATTGGAAAAATATCATATTTTAAAAGAAGTAATATTCATCTATGCCTGTCATCATTTGTTTAATTTTCACATAATGGGGACAGTTCAGTAGGCATTTGACACAAAAGACACAAGGATAGAATGTCTTTTCCTTACCAAAGGATCTTGACAAAACTGAAAAGTTAAGGAACAAATTAGGCTTTGTCATAAAGGAGAAGAAATCAAGAGATCACATTTAGAATGGTTCCTTGCTGTGTTTCGGTTGTGCAAGCATTCAATGTTTGCTCTTTGGTGCTATTGTAATATCAAGCTGCTATGATACTGTGAAATAAGTAGTGAATTTTCATTTTTGCAGTCTCACTTTTGAACTTTATGTCTATTAGATCAGAAACAATATTCCGGAATCTATAGTTAGGTTTAGCAAAGAAGGGATGTCTCCTGCTGTCTGCTAGCCTCACTTAGACCAGTTTCTGCATGTTGCTGATTGTCCTAAAATATATATATCCATTCCAGAAGTCTATGGTAATGCTCCTAGAGGCTTGATGCCTGATATTACAGAGCTTCCAGGAAGTCACTATATCCATATAGGTTATTAGTCAATTACATACCAACTTGGGCCTTTGGGAGGGTACATATCTGTTTTGCCTGTTCTCCATTCTAGTACCTCAAGTCCTAGCAAATGAACACCAGTGACTGCTGATCTTTAATATAAATCTATCAGAGAAATATCTTTTGCACATAATTGCCTTCTCCCTTTATAGTTTCTATGTTCCATTGTGGTTTTTTTTCTCTTTATTACTACTGTTGACTCCATATTCGAGATGCTTGTCAGTTCACTGCTTGAATTACAAGAGCCCTTTCCATCTGGCTTTTCTGTCTTTTTTCTCATCCATCTTATCAATTCCTGTCTGCCATAATCATAATTATAATACTTTCTGTAAGTGCCTGCAATTATTCCCTATTGTCTACTTACTGTAAAACTTTGGGATCCAATTAGGTGATCTCCACAAACTTGGAATTAAATTTTAAAAAATCTGTCTAAGTTAAACTGTAAAATCAACAGAATATAAATAAGGTGCATCAGCTGAAGTAACAGTCCTTGGTAATCCATTTGAATATGTTCATGTATCTAAGCAAAGAAGGAGCCTCTACAGAAGAGACATTTGTCACTCCTAGACACATAGGAAAGAGATGAGTGTCTTTAAAAGATGTATATATTGGAAACTCCTATCCAAAGATAGTCAAAGGAAAGGGAAATGGGCCATTCACCTGGAATATTTTAATTCTTAATGGCAAAGATACTGCTAGAGTTGAGATAAATGTAGGTAGGTAGTTGTAACCAGTGGATTTTATCCCAGTGTAAATACCATCCTTACTGTGAGATGGACACATCCACCCGGCTTAATCTGAAGCCATTAAACAACAGATTTGTCTAATTCTGCTTGCTCATATCCATGCTCAACAGGCAAGTGTGTCTAATAGGAGTGTGCAGGGAGATCATACTGACATTAAATCTTTCCTATCACTGTAACAAATGTTGCTTCTGGGAATTCAGTAAATATTATATGTGTTTGTGATTATTATTTAGGTTCCTGTTTTAGTCACTGTTACTTGACTGCCTTCGTAAAGTAACCCAAATTTACTTAGGCATCTATCTTCTTGTTTGTGGTCATAGGCTTCTTAGAGGATAGAAGCAGCCTCCAAGCATGGGATGAATCCTGATTTGTCTTTACTGATCATTGATTCTGATTCCCCAGGCTAGTGACTTGTTTAGGCCAGAAACAATCCTGGTCAGTGAGATATAAAGGCAGTCTGCTGGTGGGCCTCAGGAAAGATTCCTCATCTCTACGTTTGGTACAAAGGAAAGCATGCCTTCTCCCTTTTAAAGACTCTGGCTTCTTCTATGTGATACTTCAGAGTACTGCAATGATTCCATGAAGAGAGATAGCTGAGAATAAGGTAAAGAGGAAAAGATCCCACCCCTCGATGACACTGATCCCCTGAATTAATTAGTTCTGGAGTTGCTAAACACATAACATGAATTTAAGACAGGTTTTCTATTACTTGAAATATCTCATATTTTAAGGCAGTACATATAGTACTGAGGTTAAAACCATGGGCTCTGGAGCCAGTTGCCTTGTTGTGGATCCCAGCTTTGCCAATTCCTCAATGTATGAATGTGGGAATTTAATATTGCTGCATTTTAATTCCTGTATAAGTTTGTTATGCAGACTAAAAGAGTTAATGCAAAGTAAAGAACTAGGAATTGTGACAAATTGTAAGTTTTCAATAAATATTAGAGAAAAAAATCTTACAGAAGAAAGTAATGTAATTGATGCACTTCCAGATAGTTGGGTTACAGGGAGAAAACACAAGATTCATGCCAACACAGATATTCCAATTCTTCTATGTATTTCTTGTTTAGAAGAAAGAAGTTTGGTATTTTTATATCTACCTCAGTCTTGTGTATATATTAAAGTTAATATAAGTCATTCTCTTAAGGTCTGATAATTTATTGACACTGGCGATAATGAGTTTTTCAACCTTAAAAGTGGCAGACCAGATGACCCAGCCAAGCTGCCTTTATATTAGTTATTTCCAAATATCTCTATGTGGACCTATCTGGCCTGTGGTGAAGTGTTCATCAGCATCCAGTAAAATTAGAACATAGGAATGGGTTTTTCATAAGCCAACTTTTTAATTTACAGGAATATTCCTTGTTTTGAGATCCTATGCATACTACATTTTTGTTTCCACAAATAATTTTATTAAATTTGTTTTATTTTATTAAAACGTGAAATCCAAAGTCTTTGCATGGCTTTCCTAGCCAATCACTATCCACTGTGTTTCCCAAGCTCCATTCAGATAGAATTCTTCAGTTTTTCCTGATCTACTTGAGCAGGACCTTCACATCCTATCAAAGTCCCACACCTCGAGTATTTCTTGGAGGCTTGTAAGCGTGTATCTTACAATGCCATCCCCATCAAATCTTTGGTGCTGCCACACCAAGCCTCAAAAATACTGTCTTCCACTCTACTACATTGAAGGGATGTCTCCTATCTGATCTTGCAGATGCTGCAGCTTTCTGCTGGCCCCTCATTGGAGTCCACCTGGCAATGGATGTCAAATTGAGAAAACTGCCCTCTCTCCTTTGCGTTGCCTTCTGAGATGACCCAAAGCAGCATTATTTGGGGCCTGATGTCTTTCATTTGGATTGAAATACCAATACCTCTGTGGTTGTCTTACAAGTCTACTCTCCTCCTGTGACTGAAATGAGTGACTTGGTCAAGTTCAGGAATAGGCCTGGCCTATTCTTCCCCAGGGGAAATCCTTTACAAGGAGCTTACTCAAGAATTCATGTTAAAAGGCTTTAGTAAAGCCACCTCACCAGATTACCCACCAGTACTACCCACCAGCAATAGATGGAGTGTGAATTTTTTTCCCCAGGAGATACAAATATATTTCCATCAGACCTGCCTCATCAGCTTTACAAGTACAACTGAAGCTCAGCAGTTAGTAGGAGAATTCCATGTGTAACTCAAAATGAATCATTACTATCATCATTTAGGGAGTTTTGGATATGAAAATAGTACCTAAAGATCTAGCTTCCAGTTCTTTTCAATTATCCTTTTGCGAAATTACTTAATCTCTCCAGACCTTGTTGAATTTATATATAACATGCGGATCATAATTGTACTTACCTCGTATGTAAATTAAATACATTAATATATTATAAGGGTACTTAATAGTACTTATACAGTAAATCTTACATGCATGTCATATATTTTGATTATGATTACTAACTCTGTCATACTGCCTCCTAAAATAGAAGCATATGGATATGTTTAATTGACTTGAGCTGGTGTATTCTGACACCACTTCTTTTAAAGACATATGTAATGCCTTAAGAGAAACTGTTGTAATTAATCATGTTATATTACTACACTTACTTTAAACTTTACTCTGAGGAGTTTCTAGGCTGTAACAAACAGAAGAAATCTTGGAATACAACACATACATGATTCAATCAATTAATTATAATAATGTCCTACATTACTAGATGCATAAAATTGGTAACAGCATTACATCAGATGATGGGATATATAAGCTAATAGAAGAGAAAATTTTCTTCATACTATAGATTATGTTCTCCTTTTTGCCTTTTAACCCAGCAAGTGGCACGGAAGTTCAGATGACTGCATAGTGTAGCTTTAGTTCAAGTCACGGCTCAACCTCACAGAGGCACAACTGACAATTCCAGATGTCCATTAGTCATGGAACCCTGGAGACAGACCCCACTGATCAATTTGTAAGCTGCGGGCAAATCATGAAATTATCTTGCCACCATACAGATAAACAAAGCATATGTGTTACTAGTTCACAGCTGAAGATAGAATTGGAACGTTAACTTAAAAATCAAACACGAAGCATACAAGAAACAATAAGATCTTATCAGGAGAGAAAGAATGAAGAAAGTACAAACTCTGAGGACATAAAAGTGGTAGGCCATAATGTAACGAAGGCTTGATTTTTGTGGTAGTATTACTGCCTCTGATTATTGCATGGGGCAGGCCCACGCTGGCTGAAATTATGTCTAGCATCTCACACCAGTGGATTGGACTAGCCAGAGGCTTGGAACCTTGTGGATTTGTGGCTCTTCAGATGTGCTTCTGTATTGGAATGTGTTTGTGTTTGCTTTTATTTGTTTTTAATAAAAAAATCTTGAAGGAGTTTCTGCCTTGGTAGATTTTCTTTGGAATCCCAGAAAGGGCTCTTGAGGGCTCTGTGGCTCTTTTGTGATGATAAAGCAAAGCTTTGAGCTTGTCCCAGTTGGAATTCCAGACACTAAAGAAGCCAACTTTAATTATTACTATTGTTTTCTACAGAACTGAGCCTCTTTTTGATTACTCAGGTTTATACTAATAGTCTTTTAAACATATTGCTTTTTTTTTTCCAGCTAAGCTAGGACTACAAAACAAAGCAGGGGAAACCGCAATAAAATTTCATCAGTGCCAAGTTTTTGAGTCTCCATGGAGTGTACCTGTGGCGTGGGGGATTGGGAGGAAAATATTAATAAAAATAGGGCCTGCAGTGAAGAACAAGTTTCACAAACTTGTAAAAGAGATTATTACTTGGCAGAAGATGGCAGCTGAGATAAGCATAATTTCTGTGGAAGAAAAAATATTACAATATCTGAATCTACAAACTGAGACATTACTGATAATCACTGAATCTTAAAGTTATAAGGAGCCTTACAGACTTTCAAATCCAACCTTAATCCTCTGCAAGAGCTAGCTGTCGCATGTCCAATATAGATTACTCAGTGTTTACTTAAGCATATACCCTAGCAGAGATTTTACTCTCATACAGGACAATTCTTTCCAATTGAGAACAGCTCACAAAGTTCAGCCTCACACTGGGCCAAAAGTTATTTCCTTTTAACTTTGACCCACTGATCATAGTTATATTCTCTAAAGTTGCACCTTCTTTCATGTAATACCTGTCAGTTAGTGAACATAGTTATCATTCTGCTCCATTCCCTAAATTATTTTTTTGTCAGGAGTCCTAAACTCCTGCAACCATTTCTATCATTTAAATTAAGTCAAATCAACATTTATTGAACGTGACCATGAGCCACGCTCTGCGGTAGGATCTCAGGATACAAAGGGGATTGATAGTCTGTAGTCCTAAGATCACAACTGGGACAGGAAGACTGAGAAAAGTACAATCATCATTGCAATATATCCTAACAAGTGTTCAACAGAGGCTTGCACAGACTGGCTGATGGCCAGGGAGTGATTAGATCTGACTAGGGAAGGTGGAAAATCCATGTCTAAACAATAGCATTTTTCCAAATGAAAAATTAAGGAAAGGCACTTCAGGTAAACCAAAATACTTATGTAAGGCATAGCTGTGTGAGATGCGTGTTGTGTTAGGAGAGAAGGACACATATATTATGAAATTTTTGATATGAAGCTTGAATGAACCCAGAGATTTTATTAACACAAATCAACTAGGACTTCTTTTCCAATCTTGTAACTTATCTCGACTTTCTATTTCTTCTTAAAAATGTTTATTCTGCCTTTTCTAGTTTAAGAATAAGTCTACATCATAAGGAAGACAGAGTGAAATAGGAATTGAGAATTTTTGTTTTCTCCTAATATTCTTAAACCTCATACCCTTCTATCCCAATCTATTTCTCCTTTTTCCTGGTTCTTGCACTACAAATAGCTTTAAAATACTCCATTCTTCACACCCATGGCTCATTACAGCCTTTATTCTTACCAACACTACTCTATTTTTACTCTTCTACTTGTCTGTGATTGTTTACTCTTCTGGTTTCTTATGTTTGTCCATATAAAATACTCCTTGGGAGAGTTATCAGTGATTTTTAAGTTAATTGTAATAGCTAATTTCTTAACTACTATTTATCATTGTTCCAAGAGCTTTAGATATTTCATCCAATCTTTTTAATAGCTCTATAAAATTATTATTATTATTATTCACAATTTACAGATGCAGAAAGAAGTTCTGAGAGAATAGGCAATTTAACCACAAAACTTGATTTCAGTGCTGGCTTTTTTATTCAATATATTATACTGACAAAATTGTAAACTTTAGATCGTTCTTATTTTCACCACCTTGACCTTATTGGTAATTGAAAGTCAGAGAACTCCACTTTTACATTCTGTTTCCTTTATTTTTTCTATCCTGGAGTCTATAACCATGTAAACAATCTTCTTTTCTGAACATTTTGAAATCCTATTTGTTGTTCTAGCCAAGTACTCTTTGAACATTCCCTGAATGACCCCATCTGCAGATGCTCAACTGAGGTTCATAGATGCGCCCAATAAATAAGAAATTTTCTTAGAAACTGGAACTCCTTTGGATGATTACTGCAATGGAAACAACTTATTTATTGGAATTTATGGTTCTTTATAAATAGTTTCTTATATTGAATCTTATAGTCAAATCAAAAATGATAAGGTATCAGAATTTAAACTCAAAATTATAAAATTAGAAGATTACAAAAGTGAACATGAAGCATCTTCATTAATTCCTGAAATCCAGTATTTTATGTGCCATTTGCTAATCTCCCAACTTGCCAAACTCCCAGGCCCTCATCCAGTTCACAGATGGCCATTGTATAGCCACAGATCTTACCATCTCTTTAGCTTTTAAATACCTTGACCATTACCTTAGACCTAAATACAACTAGAGCTTGGGGTGGTAATAAAAATTTGCTGGCAGATATTAAAAACACAAATGGGTAATTCTGTTACATTAGCTTTTATAAGATGTGAAAAATGTGTTTTGTCAAAGTAAAAGACACACTTAGGAGACTTCTGTGGATAAAAAATGATGGCAACTTATTGGAAGGCACCAAGGGGAAATTGAGCTAGAAGCAGAACAAACAGAAGCAAAGTTGGAGGCTTTGTTAAAGGAAAGAATACTTGTTATTAGTCTGCATGATATAAATCTTTTTGAAGACAAGTAAGCTCATGAAAGCAGGATGGTGTCTGTCTCTTCTTCCTGAGAACACAAGAAGAAAAAATGAGAACATACACATTCTATCGAATGATCAGTACATGAAGCAAATTATATCGTGCTAACAGACAAAATGGGTATCATAGAGATGGTGATGACTCTAAAAGAAAACACAGGGCATATTAGAACAGATACGTCACTTTAAAATGATCTTTGCTATGACTGTCTTCCTCATGTAAAAGAAGCCACTGAGAAGTGTTTCTGATCTTGTTCATAATTCCATGATTTCTTTTAATGTGGTAATGCCTATGAGACATTTTCTTATAGGAAACTGAAATAATGTCCTTGCCAATCCTGGAAGAGCAGAAAAGAATAACTCCTGGGGAGAAAGAAACAGGGAGAAGAAGGTGTGAAGAGTGTTGAAGTAAAGGAATGCTGTTTTGGCATCTCATCCATGTTAGTGACAGCAGGTGCCACAGAGGAAAAGACAACCAAATAAAGGGCAAGGAAACCAGGAGAGCAGACACAAAGGGGAAACAAATCCCTCTGCCCTGTGCCTCATTAATCTTGTCAAAAATACTTGCTGCTGAGAAAGGCTAATCTTCTCACTACCCGAAGTAGCCTCCCTCACAAGAATGTTTTAAAGGTCTGGTGTATCTAATGACTGAGCCATTTAATAAATTACTTACTTACGTTACTATAAAAGCCAGTCCAGCAGCTGTAACCTACATGTAAAGCACTAAATCCTTCTACCTGACTTTCTAAAGGTTTCTCTAAATCATATTTAGTGACAGGGTGAGGCACACAGGATTCAGGATTTAGTGGCAGGGCATACTTCATGCTGTTTCGGGTAGGTCAGGAGGTCTGACTTGGATTTCTTCCCAGTAACCTGATCTAGGTGAATCAGCAGGTTATAAATGAAAGTCAGTTTCAGAGATCTCCTGACTTTCTTTAACTATCAGAAACTTTATAGGAAACTGATGAGAAACAAAAAAGACCAAGAGATAATAAATACCATTGACCAATATTATGATATTGCAATCTCTCTTTCCTAAGATAACGTGAAATGGAGTGCCATTTTGTACAAGCTAAATATTTGGGTAGATTCCCAAGTTTTTTATCTGCATTGTTAGGCAGAATAAATACCTGACTGAAAAGTGTTTAAGAGCTCAACAGGCCTTTTCTAGGTCACAAAATATAATATTAGACAGTGAGTTCCTCAAGGGCAGTTTCTAATACTTTCATATATTTTTATCACTCATAGAATGAAAATATCTTGTTTTAAATCCTCCTTTTAAATCTTAGGAGGAAAGAGAAGGGGAGAAAGGGGAAACGAAGGAAAGAAAATGTGTTGAAGATTCGTCACATTCAAAGTACTGACATTCATGCTTCATTTCACCCTCACGGCAACTCTTGGATGAAGTAGAAAACTTCAGCTCAAAGCCACAATAGCCATAATAAAATTAGCATTTGATTCCAGCTTTGTCTGATTTGAAAGCTTGAGCTGTTTTCTCTAAGGTGAAGACGTTTGGGGATACAAACCTTCCAGCACCCCTTAAACCACACCTCATTGATAATTGTCTTTCTGTCCTACAGATAGCATGGTTCTGCATCAATTTATGGAGTATTTCTAAAGTCTATTTGGTCCTTTATAATTTTCTGTTAAAAGTCTTCTGAGTTAGCATAGCATGGGAAATCTAAAACTTATATGTACAAAATTTCAAAGAATCCCAAGGGTGTCACAAGCACCATTAGTGACACGTTCCTTTCATTATAAAAGGGACAATAGCTCTTGCTGTTATTGAACCCCATGGGCACCTTGGGAATATCTGATACTTTGTGGGTCAGCATAGGAAAATCATATGAAATATGAAGAAAATGCCTCAATTTTTTCAATAAATATGTTAAAATCGCAATAGTAATAATGGCTTATAGGTACAATATGAAGATTGGCAAGCTACTATACATAAAGCAGATAAAGCAGCTCATGGCACGAAGCAAGTGTGAAGTCAATACTAGCTTTCATTAGTGCTATTTTCATAATTATGATTAAGATCACTGGGCTCTTTTTTTCTGAGATAGTGGCTCACCAGCTCGAGGACTATAAAGTAAAATACTTACTTCCCTTTACATGACAATTTTATTGTTTCTACCTTATATTCCAGGAGTTGTGATTGATCAATAAAGTAAATCTGAGAACGAGGTGTAGATGATAAGAAACTAGTTATACTTGCAAATATAGTCCTCAGTTATTTGTATATTTATAAATAGCTCAAAATTTTTGCCCCCATATGCACCAAAACAATAATTAAAATTTAATTTCTACACACCCACCTTTCAAACTTCCCTCACCCCCCAAAATAACTAAACATAGGAGACTGTATGACCAGAGCTAAATAATAAAGCTCTGGGTGTTTTTTTGTTTGTTTGTTTGTTTGCTCGCTTGCTTGCCTTTCCCTGAAGCCCTTAGTGTGTTTCAGGAATGTCCAGCCTTGACCTTGCTAGACACTACCCTGAAATATCTGATTTTATTTTTATATTTGTTGTGTACTGGGGTGAGGACAGGCAGGTGAAGCGTAGGCTTTGTGGTATCCAGAGGCTGGAAATTGAAACCCCCTGTTTCTCACAGCCCAGGTGGGGTGCAGACAGCCCGGGCCTCCACATTTCCTCACTGTGCCCTAAAAATGACCTTAACCCTGACATAGAAAAAGAAGCAACATCTCTGTGAAAGGCTGTTGTTGGCTGGCTGTGCGGGAGAGAGTTTTTTTTCTGAGCACCGGGGCTGTATCGCATTGCTTTCCCCTGTGTAGTAACACTTCCAGTCTTTCCAGGTTGACCTGGATCCTCTGAAGCCATAGAGGGGTCAACGTTAATCCGTGGTGCCCATCAAACTCATTTTATGAGTTTGCTCCAGGAAGCAGTGGGAAATGACTCAGACCAATTCTCTTCTTTCTATTCAATCTTGACATCTATTGGAAAGAATTGTTTTCTTTTAGAGTATTTTGCCCAAACACACTCTGCCTTTTCTACCTCTTGCTCTATTCTTATAAATAAATAAAAATATATGTTGTGTACATATCTATGTTTATATATGCAAAACAATCAAGCTAAAACAATGATCATCCCCACAAACTGCATTTCCCTTTCACTGCTTAATTATTTCTCATACATTTTATAGCTTTACCAGTTATAAATCTGATGATAACAAAAACATCTTTTTGGCTTCTTCAGAGAATACATGTCTTTTTTTTTTTTTCTTTATGACAGATGTTCATGCTTATATGATATCTAAGTTTTATAAAGTCCAGGTATGAGAATCCTTTCATTTTTTTCCTTCTGTCTTTTCTCAGGATAAAATGATAGCAAGTGATCAAACCAGGGAATGGAAGAGTTTAAGCAAATGGAATCTTCTTTACCAAAATTTATTAAAACAACATGGATAGGTTTTATTCTTTTTAAAAAAATAACTGGTAGGCCGGCCCGGTGGCGCACTGGATAGTGCGCTGCTTGGGAAGTGCGGCGGCGCTCCCGCCCGAGGGTTCAGATCCCACATACAGACCGGTTCCCGCTCGCTGGCTGAGCGAGGCATGGGAGCAACGCCGAGGGTTGCGATCCCGTTGCCGGACACGGAAAAAGACAAAAAATTAAAAAAAATAAAAAATAACTGGTAAATTTAGTTTTATAAAGTATTTTTGCAACAATTTAGTTAAATTCAAATCTTATGTAATATAATCCAATTCTTATGTAGCATAGCCTCTTTCACCATCATGGGGAAAAAGCAATTTCTCCAATGTTCACCTTGTTTTCTGTATTAAGGCTTCAACATGCATGTGACTACCTGCAACCCTCTCTTCATCTTTCAGGGCCTCTGGATACTGAAAACAGAAAATGAAGGAACAAGACCTCTGATAGATTTCATGGGCTTCTGGGAAGATCAACATCAGCCAATGGAAGCATGATGAACTTAGTGGAGGTAAAGTTGTCCCCCATTGTCTTTTGCTCACAGATTCTTCCTTAGAAAGATGACCAAGAAGAAAATCAGTTTCTATTGCAGATCTGTTCCTATGCCATTGCTCTGTTGAGCATTCATAAACTGAAGGGGAATATTTATGAACTGGTTTTGAGTATTCCTAACAATAAGGACTTATGTAAGCTGATGAATAATCACAGATTTCAGGAGAGTGTGACTTATATTCAAGTATACTCAGAGGGTGAGCTTTTAGCTCATTCTAAAAATCTTGGCCTGAGCTGAATGAATGGCAGCAACCCACTAGCCTTAGACATGCTAGCGTGGTTCACTTTGGGCTTCCTTGGCTGTAGCAGAGAAGGCTCAGTACCAACGATGCTTTCCCCAGAGTTGCCCATGAAGGAGACCATGGCTCAGTTACCACGGGCACTGGGAGGACATGCAGTTTTTTATTCTTTGCACTTTATTATATGCCCTCTCTGAAAATGTATTTTTATTACTTTATCAGGTTTTGAAATTTTTACCAAGACACCAGCTTAAACCATTTCTCTCTAAATAAATGCCTCCAATATCTAATTCGTAGGTATGGGCCAGTGTGAGCCAACTGTGCTATTAGGAAACTAATAAATACGTCTCTTTCGCTTCCTAGTAAGTAAGAAAAAGCAAGACAATATTGCTCATGCCAGATCAGGTTTTGACTGGTATTTGCTTATCCTTTACATAACAAGTGTATTTTATAAGGAAAAACACAGGGGAAATATTTTTATTTATTTTATTAGTTGTACAAAAGCCATGTTGGCAACTGAAAAACCAATAAAATAAAATTGTCTCATGTGGTTCTTATTATGGAATCAAATAGTAATGTAAAAGGCAAGCACACACCAATCATAATTCCATCTGGCTGAAAGAACAGGAAAATGTGGCTCCATTTTCATTAGTAAAGAGAGGCATATATTTCATGATATGTTCAAACCTGGCTCTAAAGGCACTCCCAGTGCACTACTGCATTTTGTACCCCTCCAGGGGTGCCATATCTACTGATACAAGTTAATGTAATCAACATGACTAGGAGAGAGGGCTGCATTCAACCTTGCAACAGTGTTAACAGAGCACCAACAGACACTAGAGCACCATTCCTTGGCATTCTGGGAAGGAAATCATGTGCTGAAAGCATGATATATATTGCCCTTGCAATATATACTTGGCTTATTTGAAGCAAGTAAGTTGACATGCATGTAACCACCAAAAATTCATTCCAGAAATTTAGTCTTTTCAATAAACAGACAAAGCTATTATAGCTCTGGAATCAAAAGAGTGCATGCATAAATATTTCTAAGTTCCTCAGTGCTGTTTTTGGTTTATCTCCAAAGAAATGTCAGGGTAGCTATTATCAGTGAAAGGTACACATTCATTTGTAAGAGTTGGGTCGTCAAGACTCTGCACTAATGAATAATCCCAGGGACAACAAATAGTGGTCATTTGGGCCTCTGGAAGTGTTGACACATAAGAGCACTAGTTCTTTATTAGAAACGAGAAAATAATAGACCCTGAGAATCAAGGTTGGTTCTTTCTTTGAAACTGGTTTTCTAGCCTTTCTTTATGACTTGCTTTTAGGATCTTTTTTTTTTTTTTTAATTGTGAATAGATGGCTAAGTAATCATATCACACAGAAATGAGTTTGGATCTCCTACTTTTGACTCAAGTGTGCCACCACTGATATGGAACTATTTCCCTATCCAGAACTTGTTCCAGAGTACAAAAGAAATAATAAATTAGTTCTCAACATATTTGGTTATATTGGTCTGAGACTTATGCATGACACTGATTTATTTGGCAGGAAAATATATGCAAAAAAGGAATCAAATCACACAAAAGTTCTGGATTTATAATCATATTTAAACATCTAGATGTTTTGTAAACACTCACTTAAAATATAGTCAACAGACAAAAAAATAAAACTTATGACTAAAATAATTGTTTTTTAAAAGTTAATACAATGTTTTCATCAACAGCATTCATAATGACTGAATGTGTCCAGCAGATATTTATACTACTATTTATGTGGTAACTAAATGTTTGACTGAAGATATTATTGGAACTGAAATGATCACTCCGTTGGATACTGACTAATTAGAGAAGATGATGTTAGACTACTGCTCCTAAGTATCTAAGAGTAGATCTTGAGTGCGGGAAAAATTTTTGTTTACCCTCTTGAGGTCTACTATATCCGGAACAATTGGGGCTCATACATAAAAGGGCTTCACTAGCTTGTGACACTATTTTTATTCTCCTTTACTGAGAAAGTCTGATATAGAAAAGCCAGTGAGTCCCTGGCTCTGGCATTGGGAGGTCCTGGACTTGAATGCTCAATCTGCTACCTAGTAATTGCGATGTTACTTAGCAGATACCTTTCCCTTCGAAATCCAATGACAGAATGGATCATGAGGATTTTGCATACCCTTTAATCCCCAAAGCCTTATTCAGTGTGGGGGCATAGAGTAGATATTCAATACATACTTTTAGAAAACAACAAAAAATACAAAATAAGTGAATGAAAAAATACCTCTAAACTTAAGTTTTTAAAATTTCCCTTATTTATAAAATACTAATACTTATCTTCCAGTATTATTTTAAGGACTAAGCATGATACTATATGTAAAACCTGGAGCAATTATTGACATACTATAGGCAGTTGTTAAAAAGGTGTGGTGGTGTATTAGTCTGTTTCTTTTGGTTATAACAGAATACCTGAAACTGGGAAATATATAAAGAAATAAAATTTATTTTTACAGTTTGTAGGCTGGGAAGTCCACAGTCTGGGGGTGCATCTGGTGAGGGCCTTGTTGGAGGTGGCTTTACAGCAATACAGGGTGTCACATGGCAAATGGCTTGAGCAAGAGACAACTAAACTGCTCACTCATTCTCCTTATAAAGCCATCAGAACCACACCCATTACCACTCATTAAACCATCAACTTATTACTCCATGAATAGATCAATCCATTCACTAGGCAGGCTCTACCTTTCAGTTACCATAATAGGATTTCCCATCCTCAACACTGTTACAGTGGGGATTAATAAATGAACCTTTGGGGGACATAATTCAACCCATAGCAGATGCTATTTATTTGTTTAATAGATTATCTACTTGTGCATGAAGTACTTTAATTTTTTTCTTTATCTGGTACCTTCCTCTACTATACTTAACAATTAATTTGCACCTCGAAGATGAAAATGAGGTAAACTTTGAAAAGATTAAAAAAGAATGTGGATTCAGAAGTAATATCATATGAATTTGAAAGACACACACACACCAAAACATTTTTGTTTCACAAAATACCCGAAGTCTAAGCAATGTTAATATATCTCCATTGATCCCCTAGAATGCTTTTATGCACAATTCAAATATGAGTAGATTAGATATTGTAAAAAAGCATTTCAATTCAATTGATTTGAAATCAACAGAATTGAAGAAAGGGATTCACAACAACTAAATTTTTTTCTTTCATGAAGACACTTTTTTCTTGAACTCTGTTAGCCATGTAATGTAGATCAGTATGAGCCAAAAAAATACTAGAATGGGAAAGGAAGTATTGGTCACTTTAATGCTGTAGTACAGGGTGACTCACAGCAACAAAATGAAAAGAGGAACAGAGAAGGAGTTCAGTGAGGTCAGTAGCACTGAAGACATGGGAGACAGAAACAAACCAAATCTAACCCTACAGGGCACGCCTGCCAGGAACTGCTACCTTTGTAGAAATGCATGGCAGCAAGGATGGAGAGCACAAGTTTTCTGTACCAGCTTTAGGGACTTTGTATGTATATGGCACCAGGCACCCCATGCGTGGGCCACTGATTTTTTTTGTTGTTATTTTTCCAATTTGAGTCATTTATTAATTGGGAAAAATGATTTTGAATTCAGGATAGTAAAGACAACAACCAAACGAAGTTTAAATCCTCATTCTATTATGTACCAAAACTTGACTGAGAAGTCATCAATATGTCAGTGACTCCCAAATATCCTTCTCTAGCCCAGACTTCTATGCCCAATTCTAAGCTCATCTATAACATTTCTAAACTTTATTTCCACTTGTATGTCCTGAAGACATTTCAGTCCAACATGTCTGAATCTGAACTCATTGTTCCACACAAACTCATCACAGAGGAAGGCTACACTGTGTTTTCAGTTGACTGGCCAAAGCACTCTGCCATCCCCTTCACAGCTCTTAAATTATCCTTTAGGAGGCCATTGGGCTGAGGTGGATCCAGCACCTTGGGTTTCTAGTAAGCAAACCCAAACCCAACTCAGTGTAGACAGTAAAAAGAAACTTAAGCTTAACATTGGCCACTGATTAATCCTTTGAACAGCATTGCTTCTGTTTCTGAAGGCAAGGCCGGAGCTCAGCACAGCTGCCGAGCCAAGCCACTAGAAAGGCAAACCAGAACCGGTGATCTTTCAGCACTGTGTTCCCCTCTACAATGTTTATTTCTCCAAATCTTTTCACAATTAAAACACTCTCGATTAGTACACAAGCATCTTTATGATTTGCAATGTTCTTTCAACTTTCAGTGTAACACTATTTATTTTAACTTCAATTTACTTTTGATGTGGTGCATGTATACAATTTACCACAGAACCCATTTTAACATGTAACAGCCCGCTTCCTTTTTCCTTTCTCAATTTTAAATCACATGTTTTACATTTTCGTTGGATTCAGATATGTTTTCAGCAGATAGACAGTAAAACAAACAGAAATAAATTGATTTTGGTAAACAGCAGAGATGTAATACAAGGCAAAAGTTCAATTTACACTTTTCATGTTTCTCTTATCCCCCCCCCCCCACTTTTTTTTTTTTTTTTTTTTTTTTTTTTTTTTTTTTTT
>NW_007726304.1:645762-784813 GCF_000696425.1 Galeopterus variegatus | reverse complement strand
TCCCCCCCCCCCCCCTTTTTTTTTTTTTTTTTTTAGCCAAAGGTTACAATTTTCATTTGAACAGATAAGATAATCTAAACTGGAGACAGATAGCCAGAATGCTGCAGTCTAGATTTTCCTTCATTTGAAGTGATGGTCTCCTCTTCTGTCTTAATTATCACACGGTACCAGCATTTCTTTAACAGCACACGGTGGGGGGGGGGGCGGTGAGTTATAACATAAAATGCTGTGTTTATTTAAAATAGAAAGCATAACTACCTCCAGAAAGCATAACTACCACCATCACCTCAACAACCAAAATTTCTTGTTAAAAATAAGTGAACAAAAGTAAGCTAAAAAAAAAAAAAAATTCTGAAATTTCATTAGATTTTTAAAAATCTAGTGTTAGTGAATACTATTATGGCATTTCATTCAAGTCAAATCAAAGTCAGATAACATTTCTAGCTGCCCACCAACATGGACCCCTTCCTCCAGGAACTCAATCATATCAGTAGGTGTTTCGAAGGCTCACTGGGAAAACTTTCCTCCTATCATTCCGAGGTGTTTTAAGCAAGCGGAATCCTGGGAAATAAAAAATAAAGGAAGGTGCCACAGCAATGATGCTCCATGTATGGCTTGGAATCCTGACTTGGGAGAGTCAGAGAGTTCAGTGTGAGGTCTGCTTTGTCTCGTATCACCTCCTTTATTCTTCCTGAGCTCCTTCTTAACCATTGCTCAGACTCTCATTTCCTGAGAGAGTGTATTAGCTTCTGTTGCTTCATAACAAATCACCAGGAACTTAACAGCTGAAAACAACATTCATTTATTAGCTCAGAGTTGTGCAGGTCAGAAGTCTGGCAAGGGGTGACTGGGTCCTCTGTGCAGACTATCACAAGTAAGAAATCAAAGTGTTGCACTGGCTGAGCTCTTGTCTAGAGGCTCTGGGGAACCTTGTCTAAGTTCATTTTTCTTATTGGAAGAATTCAGTTCCTTTCAATTGTAGGACTGATGTCCTCATTTTCTTGCTGGCTGGCAGCTGCTGGGGGCTGCTGTCAGCTCCTAGAGATTTCTCCTGGGTCCTTTCCATTGGCTTCCTCAGACAGTTCACAACATGGATGTTTGCTTTCTTCCAAGCCAGCCAGAGCTTGCCTCTTTCCTCTTCTTCCACGAGACAGAGAAAACTCTGATTTGAAAAAATGTGTACGATTCAGTTAGGCTCACCTAAATAATCTCCCTTTCTTAAATTCAGCTGTACCATGTAACATCAGCTAATCACAGGTGTAAAATCTATTATTTTCACAGTGCCAGGAATTAGAGCAGAAATTTTGGGGGCCATAATAGACTTTAGCCTGCCACAATAAGATATCATCTAAAGTTATCCCAATATTTTAAAAATAACATTAGGGTAGAATAGAATGTGTCCAGAGGCTATACATTCAAATTTTTAAGTATATTGTTAAGTACATATTTACCTAATTGATGGAATTTGTGGGAAAGACATTTCAGGGGTAGCACAATAAAGCATTTTGAGCTAACAGTGAATATGTGAGGCTGTAATGGAAGAACATAGAAATCATGTTCTGTATAAATTTCTGGCTCACATGATCAATATGCTAGTGTTTAAGTTAAAAATGTTCATATAACGCTGGTCTATTATTAAAATTGGTGGTATTGTGGTATTTATACTGATGATACAATTGGAAAGAGGTAAAGTGAGTGTAATTTCCATGGACTTATGACTGTTGTGTGCCTCCTGGGTTCCCCTTTCTTGAGTGAGAATGTGTAAAAACACTACCCTATGCTTGTTCCATCATTAAATATTGGGTATATGGGGAACAGATAGCTCATATCTTCATTTCTCATGTCTTAGGATCAAAATGAATATTACCAAACAAGTTGTACTTGAGGAACTGCACCCAAGGAGCCTCATGTATACCTTTGCTGGTTTATATGAGCAGACACTGGCCCTTGAGCAGATGCTACAATGAGAAGAGACTAGGAAGTCTTCGGGAAGAGAAAGAGTGCATCTTCTTGTGGGAGGGTAGAAGGGATGTGAATTTTTGTAACCAAAGGGTGGGCTGTGATACACTGCATTTTCCAAAGACACTCCCCGTGCTCTCCTTACAATGAGTCTCTTTGTGGTCAAATGAAAGTCAGATCACAGTTTTTAACTGCCCTTGATATTCCTTGATAACCTTGATATTCCTCTCATTGAGTGGTGAAGCCTGTGTCTCCTCTCCCTGTACTGGGCAGACTTTTGTGACTATCTCAACCAACAGAGTACGAGGAAAGTGACAGTACTTGACCTTGAGGCTAAATCATTAAAATGCAGTGTACCTTCACTTTGCCCTATGGGGACACCTGCTCTTGGAACACAGCTTCCATGCTATGAGGAAACCTACAATAGCCCACAAGAGAGACTACATGAAGAGGCCACATGCAGTTCTGGTTGACAGCCAAGCTGAGGTTCCAACCAACAGTCAGCACCAATCACCAGACACATGAATGAAGATAACATGTAAATGAAAATGCCTCCAGAAAATTTTTGCTCCAGCCATTGACTTATCTTTGGCCCTGCCTTAAAGTCTTCCCGGCTGAGACCTCAGACATTGTGGAGCAAACACCAGCCATTTCTGCTATTCCCAGTCTGAATTACTAACCCGCAGGATTTGTGAGCACCATATAGTGATTGTTTTCACCATGTTTGGGGGAAGTTTATTATACAGCAATAGTAACTGGAACACTAGAAAATTAGAACAAATTATATGGATGAACAACTGTATTTCAGCCCTTTGCTTTATTCAGGTAATTCTCTGATAATGCCCTCTCAGAAAAAGCTAAGAATCATGATTGTTATAAATATTATGGAAGCTATTTCTGAAACCAACAAAAGCTATCTCAGAGTTAAACTGGCACATTTAATGATAAGGGCAAAATAATTTAAATAAATGATTATAATTAGTATAACATTTTCAAGTTTTTATTTTATTGGCTAGTTCCTAATATTTTTATTTGTACTGCTTATAATTTATGGTAGATTTCTATGTTATACTGATATAATTCTGATCTGGACACTGCTGACAAGATTAAATTTCACTGTGCTATAGAATAAGGCTAAATAGCTCATCATCCCCTCAAGAAAGAATATGTGCCTCTATAACTACTTTAAGTCTTGTCATAAGCTGAGGGCAGGAAACAAGAAGCTGGAGGCTCTGTAAGAGACCTCATGGGAAGCACCCATGGGAAGCTGATAAAAAGCCTATGCTGCAATCATGGCTACAGTGGCTGGAAAAAGAGATGAGACTAAGAGTATTTGAAGTGCTCAGATGGGCACAGGACATGTCTGAGACCATATCTAAAATCCTAATGATAGGAAGCTCCCTTGGATAAGAATTACCAATGGAACAGAGTAATTTGTTGGAAAGGCCCTCAGGCAGTGGGTGGGAAGTTTGGTTAGTGAAAGTGGGTGAATTAACACAAGAGCCTTGAATACATAACTTACAGTGTACCTTAATGGTACCTTGTTCTTCTTAAGGCAGAAATTTAAAGATACTTACAAGACCACCATTGTCATAGTATAGTAGAAAAAAGCATTGGTAGAAAAGAGGTTGGTTCCCTGGCTAATTTTTACCTTTTCAAGTTAATTTGCTTTTTTCCTGGACCTTAAGCTTGATATATTGCACCTAGACACCTATGTTACACTGTCTCTTTTAGAAAGATTGTCAGAAAAGTTGTATTTGTTAGTGACCATGCAGTATTATTTATAAATTATCTCATAGAGGCCCTTAGTTATCATAAAAGAATAATTAATTCTCTTAGATTTATTTTTAGGGATAATCTTACTGCTTTTCTCCATTGGTAATCTGACCTGGGTTTGCTTTGGGTTATAAAACGAGTGATCTTTAGCAAGTATTGTTAATTTATTCTTGTCTGCTGATTTTGAGATCAAAAGCTTCCCTTGAGGTCAATATTGGAGATCTGCAAGGTGCCTTAGTAAGGCCCAGTACCAACCCGAGAGGAAAAGCAAGAATCTTTCCTCTGACACCTGGAGAAAGATGATGGTCTCCTGACTACCACTTTCTATTTCCACTTTAAGGTGGAAAATAAAGGTGAGATGCAATCAAATAAGGTAAACATGCAGAAAACTCAAGACAAAGTAAACAACAAAGCAGTAAAATCAAGCAGTGAAGTAACAAAATAGAAATCTTAACTAGGCAAAACTTCTCAAAATGTCAATGGCTTTTGAAAAATTTAGAAAACTGAAGAAAAAGTCCATTAAAATCAATCAACCAACCAACCAACACAAAAAACAACAGAGAATTCCTGACTGCCAGGTGTGGCATTCTGGGTGAGGAGCAAGCTATCAGGAAGGGCTAGATAATTCTCCTTTAGAAATGGTACCATCATGCCTCTGTTACTCAGGGGCAGAGCTGGGCAGTCAGTTTCTGTGCCCTAAGAAGAATTTATTGCACTGTAGGTCATAATGAATTTACCTCCCTCATCTCAGCCAGCACAATTTCAGCCCCCAGACACCATTTCCAACATTTTGGGGTTTTTCTTTTCAGAAACAAGTGATTCAGTGCAGACATTTCCCCTGAAGTTATATACTTGTGGGTGAGCACAAACCACCCACCCTAACACCCAACACCACTGTGGGACTCAGCACTAGAGGCAATTTCAAGATGTTCCGTGCCTTTTCTTATCACAGCATCATGTAAACTTATGCCATCGCATTTCACTACCTGCTTTCTGCTCTGAGCCTGAGACCCCCATCTATTCTAATCTTTCCAAAAACCTCCTCTGTGCTCTCCTACCCGCCCACCCCCAATCTCATTTTGGGTTCTTATCCTCCAAAATAAGAGAGCTACTGCTTCCATAGCCTCCTGCTGGACTGGATGCCTTAAGCTCTGGAGATTTTCAACAGCAGAAACTTTAGGTCAGAGATGGAAACCAACACCCTCTAGGGAGGAGTATCTGAAGCAGAAAGATGGGAGTATCTGAAGCCAGTAGACGGGAGAATGCATCCTGAGAAAGGATCTGACTGTGAGCACAGAGGAAGTGTTTGGCCAAAAGATTCAGAGACTTTAAGACCAAAGGATAGAGGTGTGAAGAGGGGAAGAAGGAACTAACACTCTCCCTCCCTCCTCCCACTTACATCTTATGAATTAAGCCTTTCACACACACACCAAAATGCTGAATCAGATCTGTCTGGGGCTTCACTTTAAGGTAAGTAATGCTTTTAAATGGAGATTAGCTGCCAAATAAAGTAGGGGAGGTAACACATTAGTGTTGAAAAGCAAACTCCTGAGAGATAGCACATAAGTGTGAATCAAGCTCACTCAAAATGTAAATTATGATATCTGACCTCTTCCTGTTGTTTTAGAGGAGAGAGGTTGTAGAAGTAACTATAATAGAGATGGAAAAGGAAAGACCGGTTCTGTGTATATAAATAGGAGGGGTCTTCAAAAAGTTCATGGAAGAATTTGTATTATCTTTCACTTTTACTTTTCCATGAAGGTTTTGAAGTCCCCTTGTATGGTAAACATAAAACAAAGGGCAGGAATGCATGTAAACAGGGTAGTAAAGTTCTTACATTAAACAGAGTGATAGAACTTTAATTTAGGGCAACCTCTCTATGATGGATCAAGCAAGGATTAGTAGAGCCAGCACTGAGATTCAAGACATTTGATTTCAGTTCTAATGTCCTTGCTATTCCACAGAGTTGCTTCCTGTTCGTGGTACCTCGCCGCAGACACAGGAGCAGTGCACAGTGGCTTTTGATGTCCTTCACCATCAAATGATCCCTGTACAGCCTCTTCCACTTTATTAAAAATAGCTGCCTGTCCAACTGAGGGGATATTCTGATGTGAGCTGCCTTTTCTTTTTGAGAAAATAATATCACATAGAGTACTCATGGTCTAGGGCTGATAACTATATTACGGGGAATCATAAAGAAAAGCCAGGATTGCTATATTTTTTAACTTTTGCTATTTATCCCTTAGGTTAGGACAATGTGATTGAGATAATATCATTTGTATATTTTGAAGCTGGAAAAATACGATGCAATCAATCATAAAACAAGTTTTAAAAACTTCAGTGGGTAAGTTAAGGCTCTGTAGCTTCCTAATAATGACAAACATTTATCCAGTGCTTACCATGTGCCAGCCACTGTTCTTAATGACATTAAATGGATCAACTCTTAATCCTTATAACAGCCATATGAGCTAGGTACTATTATTAATATGCATTTTACCAAGAAGGAAACTGAGGCCTAGAAATGTTAAGTAATTTGTCTAGAGTTCACAAGCAAGCGGCAGAGCCGGGACTAGAAACCAGGTGATCTGGCTCCAGAATCCACACTTCGAATATTGATGCCAAACATATCCTCCATTATTACTTTGAAAAGTGAGCATCCTAAATGTGCCTCAATTTTAGATTAAGTACTTTCTGCCATTAACTGACCGTCTGGTTACTGTGTACTGTGTACTGTCCATAGGGACTGTATTTCTTCCCTATCTAATGGGCTTCCCTAGCTACTAATTGTTGTATTTCATTTTGATAACTCTATTTTTTCCATTGTTTTTCATCTCTAGCAGTCAAGAGCTGGGTCTCTGTCTCAGTCCCAAATGTAATATGAGCTTGGGATATACTCTTGAAAGATGTATCTAATTTATTTAATAAACGGATGATCACTGAATGAGTGAATTATCACATGACATAGCAAAATGTTTATAAACCTGATTGGAATAAATTTCTGGGAGAGGAGGTTCTGTTCAAAGCTTTCCCTGAAATGAACTCTATAGAGAGGTCATGTAGGAAAAGTACAGGAATGTAGCTAGAGAGAGGAAGTGAGAGTATAAACTAGCACATTTTAGTAAGTTAATTTCCCTGGGCTTTATTTCCTTACCTCTGAAATAAAGTTTTGGCCTATGATTTCTTTGATCCCTCTCAGTTAAAAATTATATGATGTTAGGATTCTATAAATTACAACAGAGTTTTGATGACCAATTTTTAAGTCTTAAGCATCCTGTTCCTGTCAGTTGACCTTTGCTGGGTTCTTGAATACCAAATCTTTCTCTTTCTTTCTCTCTCTCTCTCTCTCTCTCTTATTCTCCCTCCCCTCGCCTCTTTTTTTCAAAGAAAAAAATTATTCCCCAAGTGGTACAGTTATTTCTTAGACTCTCTCACAGCTGAAATTATTTACCACATGAAAACTCCAAACCAAGTAGTGACATATCCCTTGTAAAGTATTCATAAGCTATTCAAGCAACATTAAAAGTGGAAAATACGTCTTTTCTCATAAGGGGATGCTGGCAAGTATTAAATAGACTTCTATGAAGTTCAGAGGGTGAAAGCCATATTACATCACTATCAAAGCTAGATATTTTCCTTCAAATAATGGGTAACAAGAGAGCCATCTTTGGTCCTTGCTGTGCATGTGGAAATCTCTTGAACAACAATGGAAACTTTGAATGAAGAACTGAGCATAGAATCCTTCTTTTACTTATTTATTTATTTGATTTATTAAATCTGCCTGAGCCTCTGGAGACACGAACATACTGTAAAAAATACCAGTGTGCATAAATCTCAGTCTCTTTCCCAACTTCACAGTTGGGATTCTCCATATCAATCAGACAAAAGCCTGAATTCAGCACAGGATATTAATGAAAGTTGTACTCTCATTTTGCAGTCCTAAACAAAATTACATTTGTTAACACATTTTCCTCTCTGATCACTCTCCAGAATGCCTCAGGTTTTCTAATGTTTATTTTGTTTTTCTAATTCCTTTTCTGTTTCCAAGGGTCAATTGTACTACAAAATGAAGAAGGGTTGATGGAAGCTTTTTTTCATCAGGACTCTAGTCTTAAATGCATTTTCCTTGGGAACTATGACCCAAGGCACTAAAGAGAACTTAGAGAAAGAAACTGGCTGGTAATTTTCCTTTGTAATGTATATCCTGACTATTATTATTATTGATAATTATATTTGTAGTAGATTGAATTATGTCCCCAAAACTCATTGTACCTTGAATTGTGTTCCCCAAGTTTTATGTTTTAAAAACTTAGCCCCCACTCTGACTGTTAAGAGGGTGGGAAATCCTATTATGGTAGTTGAAAGGTGGAGCCTTAAAGAGGTGATTAGATTGTAGAATCATGCAGTAGTGAATGGACTAAAAATGGTGGTCAGGGGCACGGTTCTGAGGGCTTTAAAAGAGGAGAGTCTGTCTTTCTCTCTGTTTGCAATGTGAGACCCCTGAGTCACTGTCACCACTACCAGGTAGACTTTGGATTTCCCAGCCTCAGAAACTGTAAACAATAAACTTCGTTTTCTTTATAAATCACCCAGTTGCAGGTATTTTGTTATAAGCAACATAAAATGGACTAATACAATATTATTATTAGATCTACTGAAGCAGGAGGTATTGATTACCTACAGGACTTGGTTACCTATCTATCCCTGGTCTTGAAGCAAGGTCTGACATTTCTAGGGGTCATTTAATAGAAAAGCCAGCATCATGGGCATGCCATTTGTGCAGTCACACAGGGCCCCACAGTTAGAAGGACTCTATGCTTTGTTTAATGCTTTGCTACTATTGTCTTCAAAGTCTTAATAATTTTTGAATAGGAGGCCCCACATCTTCATTTTGTTCTGGGCCATATAAAGTATGTAGCAAGTCCTGTTAAGCGTATAATCTAATTAAGTAATATCAGTGATGTCATAGATGTCAGTTTATTTCTGCACTAGGGCTAATTAAACTAGAAAAGCAGTAACAGCTGCCATTCAATGGTCTACATGTACCCAGAATTGTATAATGGACCAAGTTCTTGATATACAATATCACCCTGAAATCTGAAGATGTTATTTTTCTCATTTTTAAGGATAAGAAATCTGAGTCTCAGGGACTTTAAATAGCTTGCCTAAAGGTACACAGGCAGTAAATACTGGATATAGAACTTGGATGTTTGTCTTTAGTTTCTAAGATCTGTGCTCTTTCCTGTATGCCATGCCACTTTCTGTAAGTATTTGCTTTAAACTCATGTTGGAGCATGGATTCATAGGTAAGAACACACTGCAGGTGTAGTCTATGGGAGTTTCAGGAAGACTCAGATGGGGTTCATCAAGCAAAACCTGAAATGTCATAGGGGAATCTATTTGACCTATGTGTGGTATCCTAAATGTGAGAGGATTTCTTAAACCATGTTAAAACAAGATACCTCAGAGTTGATTTCCTTTGCTTATAAGTAAAGATAGTACTTTACTAATATTCTCTTTGACAATGGAGGCTATGCCTTGAATCATCAGAGCACTTTGTACATAATGAGTCATTAAAAAAGTCTTTGGTAAAAATGGAGCCCTTCTCTACTGACAAGTATTAATACCATTTTATTCTTCTCATGCCATAGGTAACTTAAAGTTTTTCTCTTCCAGTCACTCCTCTTCAAAAATGTTTCCTTTCAACCTCTCCAGTGGCTCCAATGTCATCAATCCTAAGGACATTTTGGACATCCAAGCATCTGACCAGAAGGAAATCTCGTTGCCAAATCTTCCATTCCTTTTGTCTTTCTCCTTACCCTTGATGATAACATTTTTAACTCTTTCCTGCCCTTACCACATTGTGAACTTTCTTTAACATCCTTAGATTTCTTTCCCTTCTAAAAATTAATTTAAATGAATTTGTAGACTAAATATTTGCTGTAGTTCACTTACATTTTTTAATGCTGATTGTGTCTTCTGCCAAAATTGGACTTGCTTTGAGCTCTCATTTTTCATGATTGATTAAAACACAAAAATTCAACCAGTGATATTCCATCTCTTTCACTAATGAGGAACATAGCATGTTTATTTAATAAAGAAGAGCTTATATACAAAGGCAAGTAGCTGCAAAATCTCTTCTACAATGAACAGATAGTGAAAAAGAAGGTCAATTTAAAAGGGATTTGTAATAGGCTGATAAGGTTTATAGTCTTTTTGGAAAGATTGACATGTTATAGTAAATGGAGAAATTAGTCACCAATTTTAAAAGTGCAGAATATAGCTCTATATATGATCTTGTGAAAAATACCATGTTAGCGAATAATTATTGAGAAAACAAGCTCTAAAATTTTTTCTATTGTTTATCTTCAACTTATATGTTTTAGGTATTCAGCAAATGGTTGCTGGACTAGTGGATATATTTGAAAGTTTCCCCTTCTGTTTGTCTTCAGAGAATAGTTTAGGTATTAACCCTCCTCCACCACCCCCCCACAACACACACACATACACCCATGAGAAACAGAATAAAAATTTCAAGGTTATTTATAGTGTACATGATTTTTATTTAACTAGAGCCACATTCTTTTAGATTTTGAGTATATAGGAAAGTTATTATTCTCCCGTTGAGGGAACAATATATTAATTTTCAATTATATCATTTGGGCCATTCTCCAAGGAGATAAAACATCCACCCCACACCCTTTCTTTTAAACAAAATGCAACAGAGAATGAGGAGTGTGGTAATGATGACCCCGACTGGTGATGCTTTCCCTGGAGTCTATCTACCTCTTCCACCATTTCAAGCTCTCTCGAGTCATCCCCTGTCTTTTATTCCTGAGAATATGGAATCTAAAACTGCTCAGAGCTGCTTATCTTCTGGTTTATTAAGGAAATGGAAAAATCCTAGCAAAGTTCAGGAGATGAAGAAAACATCACCATTGATCTTTGAAAAGAATAATAGAATGTGTGAGAGGGAAGGGAGTCACAGACATCACCAGAGGCCTAGCTCTGTATCATATTCGAGCTCCTAACATAGGGCTGGGGCCTGGAGGAGCCTTGGTGAATGCAAAGGTTCTGGGAAACCATATGCTCCTCATGCAATGCAGATTGAAGTGGGATTTTTAGATGTATATAGATTTTTAAAAATACAAGTTTATTTTAAAATCATCATTTAATTTAAAAATCTGTTTATAATTGCAGAGTTTGTCATCCAACAAATAACTGGATTATATGATAATGTAGAATTTCATTTATTTTCCTCATGTTAAGAATAGATTCTTTTTAAGTAATAGGAGAAGAGGTGTGATAATAGGTGACGGTCAAATGTGTGGGCACTGGTGTCAGTCTGCCAGAAAATGAGTCCTATATCCATTTCTTCCTAGCTCTGTGAATTTGGACTAGTTACTTTACCTCTCTCACCTCCACTTCTCATCTGTTGAATGATGATAATAATCTCTAGACCCTGGGGCCATTGTGAGAGTTATATGCATAATTATAATTGAAATATTTAGATAAATCCCTAACACATGACACAATCTTAATAAATGTTAGTACAAGCTTGGTTCTACAACTTAAATTAGTTCTAAGACACTTGCTTGTTAGTTGAATGAGTTTGAGAGACTCGTTCTTTCTTTAGGATACTCAACCTAACCAAGCTTAGGTGGAAGAAGCTCTCTCCTCTGTACCATTGTGAACACATGTTACAAGCATTTAAGTATGAATGCATGGTAATATTCTGGCTATGACTTGAGATTTGAGTGGCGATTTCATCACATGAGTTATTAGCAGTCACTTTGTTGCTTTTAACTGCCACTTGGTGATTCTGTTCTGGACTCTTCCCTTCCTCAACTTACAGCCACATTTCCAGCCAGGCCTTTCTTCTTTCCCTCAAATCCCCAAATGCACATTGCTTGAATGCACTTTATGACAAGTTTGAGACTAAGCCTTCTAAGAGCCAGAATAATGGGCACACACAATCTGAGGGTCACAGACATAAAGAGAATTCTGATTTGCTTATGGAAGCCATTCAAAGGGTTCCAGAACCTATCCACAAAGGCTGTCACATTGTTATACCACATTAAACACAGGCCTGTGCAATATTTATGTGTTTCGTAACTTCAGAAATAACAAAAACCTCAACTGCTTCCAGGCTTTTAATTTCCTTTTGTAACCATGTTAACTGCCTCTGCAATGCAAAATTAAAAGCTAACCCTCAATCCCACTAACCCCTCCAATCCCTCCTCCTCCCTCTAACATCTCCTACAACACCCCCTTAAAAAGTAGTCCAGTCTCTTCTTAGTTCTGTTTGTGGGTGGAGAATTCATTCTTCTCCCAGGCAGATTCTCCAGCTTGGTACGGTCTGTCACTGGTCAGCCTGCCAGTCCAGGCCTGCCAGAAGGCTCAGCCACGGCTGGAGCTGTTGGGGCTTCCCTAGCAGGAGAATGCTTTAAATTTCCTGAGCTGTTTGATATATCACTGTCTTCAGATGCACTTTGGGATAATCTAGGGCCTCCTGTCAAGGAGAATCTAGCTATGCCCTCCCTGAAAGAGGCTACACTCCTCACCCCAGGGGAAAAATAAAAAGGAAAGCATTACCCGCCCCCACCAAAAGGGCTAATTCTGGTTCACAAGAACTAACTGTACTATAAATACAACATATATTCTGTAAATAAAAGATAGGAGGATATAATTATCTGCAAGCCAAAATGCAATTTCTTGAAATTTGCCTTGATTTCTCTCCTCTTTCTGTGTTCCTCTTCCTATTTATCCAGTGTGTTCCTCATTTCTCCCGGTGTTCTTGCACCAGCATGTATGACCTTTACTCTCAATAGAGTTTCCACAACATTCAATAGGCCTTTTCTATCCACATGGCCTTTATTCTCTCTGACCCAGAGCTTTCTGGACTTGTTTTTTTTTTTTTTTTTAAGTTTGCTTAGCCCAGGTCCCTCAGGTCTTTGTTGAGGTGACTGGCTGTTCAGAAAATCTAAATCGTGCTAACATGTTAAGAACTATTGACTTAATAAGCTTACACTCTGAGGCACATTTCTTTTGGGAATCATGGAGATAAAATATTACTTTCTAAATCATGGAAGAATTCAAGGGGACTGAAGGAGAGAGATTTGGCAGCAAAAGACTAAATATATCACACCAAAAAAATGAGCTATTGAGAGACAGTATGGCATGGAGAGTGACTCCAGATAAAAGATTGATGTTGAGCTTTGGGAAATGGTAGGGGGTATGGAGGGAAAGATTATGGATATTAGTTGAATTTTTAAAGTAAAATTTTATACTTGCAAAGTGAAGTATTACTTTTTGTATTATCAAAGAAAATAAAATTTTACAGAATTTCCTAGGATATTTAGTAATTTGCTACCTTGGGAATTTCTACACTCCCATTTGGGGGGATGGCGTGGTGAGTATATCAAAATCATAAAGAAATAGGTGTTAATTACTTATGCTGCTTCACTGAAGATTATGATGAGACTCAGAATAGAGGAAAATACATGGGATTTAAAGGCAGCTAGAGTTAAAATAAAATTCTTGTTCAGTCCTTACTAAGCTGGGTGATCTTGTATAGGCTTCTTAATTTCTCTGAATCTGTTTCCTTTTCTGTAAAATGGGAGTGTTTCTCATACCTAGCTTGTAACATTGTTGATATATTGTATGCAAAAGGCCTAGTGTAATGCTTTACCTATAGCAAATAGTGAGTAATTAGTAGCTCTTATTAACATTATTATATTTCCAAGAATAAACCCTGTATTATTTAATGGCAATTGGAGGTTACCAGGAAGGACCTGAGCTACTCAAAAAATTTGATTTGCATTTTGAATCATTAAAGTATAATTTAACAACTGTTTACACAGTAATTTTATGCCATTTAAAAATTTATCTTTGTAGCTGCTACTAGACTTAGCACCGTGCATTTTATTTAGTAGGTATTCAGCAAATATTTGCTAAGCTGATAAATTTGACAATTGTAATATGCATATGGGGTACAGGATAATTCTGTTGATTTAGTTAGAACACCCCCAAGCCTCACACCAATGTGCTATTCTTGACTGTCAGCAGTAGAAGTTATGGGGGCACATCAGGTTTTTATTTTCAGTGGAGAAATACATTTGCATGCATGTGTATGTGTAAAACTAAAATGTTCTGGCATAAAGCAAATATCCAAGGGGCAAACAATGAGGAGGTTATTTATTTATTACAAGTTATGGATGAGTTCTCAGGGCTCCCTCATAGCTCAACCATGTGTGAGAGCCATGAAACAAAAAGGTCTTAATGAACATGTGGAAATAAAAGCATCTGTTCTGGTCAGCCCACAAGATAGACATCCAGCACGCTTAAATAGCCCTGTTGGAGGCAAGAAGGTGATTTCTGGGAAGCCTATGTCTTCTGTTATTGCAGAGCACTATGGGACTGGCCCTCATATTTGAATATTAAATTAGTGAAGGCAGAATCTATACAATACCAATGGTATTAGTCATGTCTGCTGGGGCATCCAATACCAGATGTCACTTTTCTGATCTTTCAGGCTCAGCCTTCACTGTTTTTGGCACGTCAGAGTTCGCATCTGAGTACAATTTAGGTTGTAACAATGCAATCAGCATGCCTATTTTTTTTCTTTTTTGCCTTTCTCTCCTGCTATTTTGGGAGCTGAAGCTATGAAGTCCCTCTGCCTATTAATCTAGGAAGTTAGAGCTGATTTTTCTAGGCTCCCTTCCCCTATCTCTTTCGAAGGAATCAGAGAGCCTGCTCTCCACCGCCTTACAAACATTCACTTGTAAGATTTACTGCAAACCTGCAAATAACCATTCTCCAGTGGGAAGTAATAACTTACACTGGGTGAACAGAAAAAAGTTCTGAACCCACTGATTTTCCCACCTGTGCACCTCCTGGGAGGGAGACACTGGTTAAAAAAATGAATGTGTGCTGGTGAACTGTTTGTACTTACTTTCAAGGTTTACTTAAAGTATGATAGTTGGGAATTCACCCATCTGCTTTACCTCTTAAATGGAGGCTAATTTGCAAATAGGCAAGGGGCATAAATCCATGTCTACCTCACAGTTTCTAATCATTAAATAATAAGACTGAAATAAATGTTATCAAGCCCAGGAGACTTCAAAGTTTGGTCTGTGGGCTGTGCTCTTAAAGACCGTTGGACAATTCTCATGCATAATCAGTTCTAGTGGGGTTCCTTCTTTTTTTGGTGTAGTACACTGTATGTGACATTTGCTTGAATGGCATCTTTTATTTGGATTTTGAGCTTTCTGAGAGCAGACATTATGATTTTGCATCATTACTTAGTATTGTGCTGGGCACATGTTACAACCAAAATACCTTTGTTGAACGATACTGACATTACCTATGTGTGCTTTTGTCACTCCTATAACCCTGTTCAAAAGCCACATCTATTGCCAAGCTCCAGGTCCCACTGTGAAGAGTCTGCTTTTCCCTAGCCATGCATCTTAGAAGTTCTGGCTCTAAGATCCAAAGTTCACTAATTCTGTCTCCAGATGATGTTGGGCGAGCATTTTGAGGTGCTGCCTTAGGAACCACAGAGGAGGGCTGTGAGTGGAGGGTCCTCAGGCAGCACACTCTTTCCCTTTATCCCACTTTCAACCTGAGAGCTTTGGTTTTTACATGCTTTACACATTCTTCCTTTTTAGGTTTTATCTGAAGAAAAAATGTTCTTCAGCTAAAATGAACAATATATTGTTTTATTAGCCAAAAGGAAAAGTAAAGAAAAAGACATGATTTTCAGCCTCCGTTGAAGGTCAAAGATGGCTTCTTCTGAGTAATTGCTGGTAAGGGATATGACAATGAAAATATTGGAGTTTCTGCCTTCCCTTTCTCACGCAATTGTCCTATTAAGCTCCTTCTGAAACTCTCGATTTATTCCGCATACAGGGTTCACCCACTATCACTTGCAAGGTTCGCTAGTGCCACTATTCCTCTCTGAGTTTTCCATCACTCTTCTCTCAGAAATCATGCCAACCTGTAGTCATTCTACTCTGGAGCTTCCTTTCCATCTGAAGGGTTATGGATATACAGTTCTATTTCAGTTGCTCCTGTCATCTGACCTACCACTCAGCTCCAGAATCTGCCTCTGAAAACTCCTTGTGTCAGATTCTCAGCCAAACACAAGTGGCACTTTCAAACTGGGTAATGTGAAGAGAGCTTCACATTAATAACAGGACTACTTTTAAAAGTATGGAAAAAGTATAGGAAGCCACAGAGAGAGCGTACTACTCACCCCGGCGGTGGTAGTAGCACAGGGCTATAACCATCTGATTAAGTGAGAAAGGGAGCTGCTCCTTGAGTGTGAGGACAGAGAGGACAATGTTGACAGGGCTACCTGACAGGAACGCTGACATTTGAGGAGCTTATCTAGACTTTGGCAGGTCAGTGGGGAGATAGGCAGGAAAATAAAAAACTCAACTTTTCCCCATCAGCTGAGACCAAGAGAAGCCAAAGGGCAAGGACGTACAGCAGGTGGGAAAAGTGAAGCATGTATCCATAGGAGCAAATTGAAACTAACTGATGTATTTCTTCAATACTTCTCACCTCTTCAAATAATTCCAGTGCAGTTCTGCTTCTAGTTAGGATGTAGAAGGATGTGGAAGAACTTCATTGACACCCAAACAAGAAATCAATGGGTAAGCCAAAACTTCATACTCATGATGAGCTCTGGGCATAAAGAAACCTAAAACTACTAAAGTTTATTTAAAAGTTTGGAAAGATGGGTGAGCAAAGATCAGAAGACATGTAAGGAAGTAAAAAATATGACTTGTAGTCAAGAGAAAAATAAACCAATGGAAAGATATTCTAAATAAACCAAACATTGAAATAATCAAAAAGGAATTCAAAATAACAATGACAAATATATTTAAGTATCTACAGAAAGAGAGGCATGTGATGGTAAAGAGATAGGTATTTGAGGGATGTTAGAGAGGTTTTGTAACCAAATGGAAATAACCAAATGGAAATGCTAGAATGAGATATATAGTATTTAAAATAAAAAATTTACTGGATGGGATTGACAGCAGATTGAATGGAACAGAAGAAAAGATGAATGTATTGATGTAAGTCAACAGAAATCATTCAAGCTGAAGCAAAGACAAAAATAAGTTTTTAAAGAGATTTTCTGACATATTAAACAGCATTAAGGAGAAGTCCCAGAAGAAGAGGACAAAGAAGAGGCCAGAAAAACTGAAGAATTATTGGCTGAACACCTTCTAATTTGATAAAAAGCAAAACCACAGATTCAAAAAGTGCCATGAACCTCAAGCAGAATAATTACCAAAGAAATGAATTCTAAGCACAAAATCATCAAACTGCTGTAAATTCGACATAAAATTTCAGAAGCAGCCAGAAAAGAAGTCGTATTACATAAAAGAGAGCAATGATAAGGATGACAGCCCCTTCATCAGATGTAATAGAAGCCAGACAAAAGTGAAACAGCATATTTAAAAAGGCAAAAGAAGAGAACTGCCAATTATATATTAGTGAAAACATTTTTCAGAAATGAAAGCAAATTAAAAGCAATTTCAGATCAGCAAACGCTGAAAGACTTTGTTGCCAGCAGACTACAATACATGTTAGGGGGAGTTCTCAGATGAGAGAAAAGGCTACCAGAGGAGAGTTAGGATCTATAAGAAGCAATAAAACCTCTGGAAATAGTAATATAAGAGTAAATATAAAATACTTTTTTTATTTTCTCACTTTTTAAAAAAGTCAACTGACTATTTAAAGTAAAATAATAATAATATATTGTGACTATAGTATATGTGGATGTAAATAGATGATAAACATAAAACAAAGAGCAAGAGAGCATGTAAATAGAGTAGTAAAGTTCCTGCATTAAATAAGGTGATATAACTTTAATTTAGGGCAAACTATGATAAGGTAGGAACACATATTTTAACTCCTACAACAATCACTAAAAAAGAGCTAAGGAAATATAGCATAAAAGGCAATAGAAGACATAAAATATAATATCAGAAAACTACTCAAAGCAAAATAAGACAAAAAAGAAAGAAAAAGGACACAATGAACAGAGGGCACAAACAGAAAACAAATGGCAATATGGTAGACTTTGCTACCCATTAAATGTAAATGGATTAAACATTCAAGTTAAAAGACCAAAATTGTTGGACTGGTTAAAGAAGAAAAACCAAGGCAAACACAGGTTGTCAGTAAAAGGTTAGAAAAGGATGTACCATAAAACACTAAGAACAAGCAAGTTATTGACTATAGAGAAATCAGGCAAGGTAGTCTCAAAAGGAGCATAACAGATAAAGTGGCCATTTAAAATAATAAAATATATTATAAAGATAATATCTTTGTAAATCATAGATAAAAGATATCACAAAATGTTTACAATCCTAAAGAGAGCTTAATAAAACATAAAGTAAAAAAGAAAAAAAGAAAAAATGGCTAAAAGGGAAAATAGAGATTTTAGCATTGTCTCTCATTACATAGATTATGTAGACAAAAAAATATCAGTATAGGTATATATTTGAACATTATTGAACAACTTGGCCAACGATAAGATAATTAAATAAAATAGATAATAAAAACGTCAAATATTTTGAAATTAGACAACATACTTCTAGATAATTCATGGATCAAAGAAGAAATTCAAGGGAAATTAGAAATATTTTGAACTCAATGGTAATTAAAATGCAACATATAAAAATTTGTTGGATGGAGCTAAAGCAGTCCATAGAAGAAAATTTATAACATTAAGTGCTTATATTAGATAAGAAGTAAGAAATTGATGAACTAAGCTTCCATTTTAAGAAGTTAGAATAAGAAAAGTTGGAAGAAAAAGAAATAATAAAAAACAGAAATCCTAGCTAACTGATCAAGAGAAAGGAGAGAGGACACAAATTAGTAATATCAGGAATGAAAGTGTATCTATCACAACAGATCCTAGTAACATTAAAAGCATAATAGGATATTTTGATGAGCTTTATGCTGTTAAATACAAAAATCTTGAAAATAGATAATTATTTGAAAAACACAACCCACCAAAACTGACACATAAAGAAATAGAAAATTTAAGTGAACCTTAATGTATTAAAACCATTCAATTTATAATCAAAACTCTCCTTACCAGGAAATCTCTCAACTTAGATTCACTGATAACATTTGTCAGACTTTTAATTGTGATAAATATAAATAATGTAAAATTCATCATTTTAACCATCTTGAAGTATACAGTTCAGTGGCATCAAGTACATTCACATCGTTGTGCAGCCATTACCACCATCCGTTTCCAGAACTTTTTTCATCTTCCCAAACTGAAACTTCATACCCATTGAATAATAATTTCCCACTCCCCTTTCTCCCAACCTCTGGAAACCACCATTCCATTATCTGTTTTTATGAATTTGATTACTTTGATTACCTCATGTAAGTGGAATCAGATAGCATTTGTCCTTTGTGACTGGTAAAGGGGTTGAGGGAACTTTCTGGGGTGGTGGAAATGCTTCTTATCTTTAATGGGGTGATAGTCACACAAGTATGTACTTTGAACTAGACCTTAAAGTCTGTGCATTTTAAAAGAAAAATTATACATCAATAATGTTGATTTTTTTTTAAAGATGTTCCAACTTCTTTTATTGAAAGAAAGCAGTGAATCCACTGATTAAGTCAGGATGAGGACTAGTACTTTCTACTGTTGTCCTCCCAGAAAGTGGTATAAGAGGCTATATCAGTCCATCTTCTTTTTCTGCAAATTCAGGTGTTCTAATGTCCTTGGCAAGATTCCAGAACCTGTCTTCATATGGAAGACATTGGGGATCCAATGTAAAGTGAGCTCTCCTGGGGTGCTGTGTGTTTCCCATGATTCCCTAAGGTATGCATGAAAATATACTTTTGCAGTCTTTGTTACACTGATTTTAATTAGTTATATCACTTCATATTCAACTTATTAAAAGGGGTATCACACACAAGTTATCTAACTAAAAATAGCACATTTTTCCCCTAATAGTCTAGCAATTTTTTTTAACTGTTTTTGTAATGACAAGCCATTATAGAAGAGATTCACTATTCAGCAGGAGTCTTGATAATAGCAGAATTTTAATTTGTAATCACCCTGAATCCATTCCCTTTTTTTTTCATAAAGAATGGCCTTAAGTCATTCTAGATTGATTCAATCTATATTCTATTTTTAAGCATTCACTAGGAATGAAATTTATATTTCCCTTTCCTAACATTTGAAAGTATAGTCTTTGCAGCTCTTATTTCAAGAAATCTTTTCTTCACTCTAGGTCAAATCCTCTGTGCAGGGATTTGGTAAAACAGGCAAAGCAAGGTATTTACTGTGCCCAGCAACCTTCAACCTGGCATTAGTAATCGGTAGGTAGCAGAGGTGATAAGCAGCCAGTAAATATAATAGGAGTAGGGGCCCATAAACAGCAGAGAGAGGAAAGTAATTTTATTCATCAGGATAAGCTGGTTTACACTATGGTAACTGTCAATCCAGAAATCTCAGGGGATTAGAAAAATAAAGGTTTATTTCTTGCTCATGCTGCATTTCTTTTTTTTTTTTTTTCCTTTTTGTCTTTTTTCGTGTCCGGCAACGGATCGCAACCCTCAGTGTCGCGCCCGTACCGGACCGGGACCGGCAACGGGATCGCAACCCTCGGTGTTGCGTCTGCACCTCGCTCAGCCAGTGAGCGGGAACTGGTCTGTATGTGGGATCCGAACCCTTGGTGGGAGCGCCGCCGCGCTCCCAAGCAGCGCACTGTAACAGTGCACCACTGGGCCGGCCCGCTCATGCTGCATTTCTATCAAAGGTTAGCAGGGATTAGGATATGCAGTCTAAGTCATCCTGACTTAGGAATCCAGACAAATGGAGCTTCCATTATCTGGACAATCACTGTCACTTCCAATCACATTTCACCGGACAAATCACAAATCCTTATTGGAGACAAGAAAGTACAAACCTCCCAAGGTAGGGGAAGATTGGATATTGGGTTGTTGACCACACTGATATTTAAAAATACAGAATAATCAAAAGTCCTTAAAGAACAGTGTGTATCTGCAAGTAGCAAAGTTTCAACACTTCATGAAGGAACTGGCCTTGAAGAACAGATCCAGAGCTCCAATCCCAAGAGATGGAACTGACAAGTGCAAGAGAAACTAGAGAACAAACAGAAACTTGGAAGTCAAAAAATTACATCTCTAGCCTTGCAAACTATGGCAATAGGGATGTGTTACTTGGGTTCTTGCCAGTAGGAACTAGATCTTTAACATCAGAGCATCAATGAGAAGAGCATGGATCTAGGCACAGCTTGAGAGTTAGGAGGCCAACTCTGGGTCATTGTGTGTATTAGTCAGTTTTCTGTCAGTTATAATGAAATACCCCAAACTGGGTAATTTATAAAGAAATGGAATTTTCAGAGCTTCAACTGCATGCTGAACTGCTGTATATACATGTTCTAAAGACACTTCAAATCAACGTGTCCCAACAGAATTTATCATATTTCCCCCAAAACCTGTTTCTCCTCTTGCTTGCCCTAAGTGATTAACTGAGTTACACACGTCAAAAACCTCTGATGCCTCTTTTGCCTCCTGCTTCTTCTAAACACCCAAATCCAGCCAGTCACCAAGTCTTTTTTTTAATTTTTTTTTGTCTTTTGTCTTTTTCCGTGTCCGGCAACGGATCGCAACCCTCAGTGTTGCCCCCGTACTGGACCGGGGACCGGCAACGGGATCGCAACCCTCGGTGTTGCTCCCGCGCCTCGCTCAGCCAGTGAGCGGAACCGGTCCGTATGTGGGATCTGAACCCTCGGGCGGGAGCGCCGCCGCGCTTCCCAAGCAGCACACTATCCAGTGCGCCACTGGGCCGGCCCCCAGTCACCAAGTCTTAATAATTCTAACCCCTTAATAGCCTTCAAAGCTTGCCCAAACTATATCATTGCACTTGTTCTCCCACCTCCACTCTCTCCCCAGCCCCTTCCCCTGTTCTTCATACTGTAACTAGAGGCTTCTTCCTAGAATGTAACACTATCATGTTAATCCTCTTTCTAAAAACTGCTTGCCCTAAGGATAAACTCCAGATTGCTTAGCTGGGCCTTCCTGATCTGGCCTCTGCTAATCTCTCTAACCTTTAGTTGTCAGCCCAGAGTCCCAGCTCCGCTTTCACACTCAAATGAACTCTGCTTTTCCTTTGGCTCTGAGCTCTCGCACATACCCTTTGGATCCTTCTTTTTCCTCCACCAAAGCACCTGAATAGTGCCATGGCTCAGAAAGGCAGGTTGATGTGTCGCCCATCTTATGGTAAAAACAACCAACCACTTTCATGGTTATGGAAGACTATTTTCATGAATAGCTTCCACCTATGTCTATGTAAATACTTCCATTATTCAGTGTTAGACTCAAAAGGCTATAGGTCAGTTTTTCACAAGCCTGTCAGTTTTCTCTGGTCTCTAAACTAGACACAAAAGAGTAGATGCAAAAAAAAAAAAAATTATCTCTAGAGACTTTACTACAATGATGAGTAATTTTAAAATGTAATCTAGGCAAATCTCATTTTTGTTAAAAGTTTAAGATCTAATTATACCCAAACCCCAATGAATAGAATATGCTATTTACTTCTCTTTGAAATCTATTTCATGCTGATTAACTTTGCTTTTTAACTATTGTCTAAAAACAACAACACACAAAAAATATAGCCAGTCATTCTACAAATACCAATCATAACAGAAAGTAGATGAAAGAATGTTGATTGATTTTTTTAGGTCCATCACCATTACCAGAAATTCATCCCAAGCCTCTTTCTTAATGGAGGGCCAGTAAAATGGTACAAATGAAGAAAAATAGATTATTTTTATTAAACTAAAACAAAATCTCAAAGCCTGATAATATTCAATGTTTAAAAAAACATACTTTTATGTTGGGTTTAATATTTTAACACAGAAAACAAAATGTTTATCTTAAATAAGTGCATTTCATTATTTTCTTATTAAATATATTAGCCACTGAAAATAGCCCCAACTTTGAGGATACTAAGTCTAGATATTTTTGTATTGTATACAAATTATCAAACGTTTCTTAACTGCAAAAGGAAGCTCTGAGAGAAATGATAAATGTATTAGAACATGAATGTTTCTATCTCATCTGCTGCACAGTTCTACATTAGATTTAATATTTTATTTGTTGCTGTAGAGTATTATGTTCAGCCCCAAAATCAATATTTAATACTAGAATTAAGCTTAATTGTAGAATTAATACTAGACTACCAGAACTAGAATTCAATTAGTGCTAGAATTAATTGGAGAGGTGACTATGATTTTACCTGTAGAAAGCTGTGGTTCTAGGAGTCAGGAATACAGAAATGAAGCATAAGCAATAAGCTGACTTAAAATTTAAACATTTAGGCATGGCAAGGTTTGGCATTCATTTTACTGAGTGCCTCCTCTGCTCACTTAGTTCTGGGTTCGATTGGAGATAGGGAACGGTGGCAAGGTTGGGGGTGGGAGACAGGGTAAGTGATTGTGGCCAGGCAATCAACTCTGAACCAACCAGCAAAGCTAAGTGATGAATTCTAGAGTGCAAGCTGATTCCTGCATGCTTCAGGCTCAGAACACCTTTAATAAAACCTTCAGTTGTGAGGCAGCTTTCTGTGCTCCAAACTGTTAGAGTCCTGAGGGTTTTAGGTGACCAGACATCAATGTAAGATTCAAGTGATCCTTCAACTTCCAATTACAATATTAAATAAGGTAACATATAGAAAAATAGCTTGTTTTATGGCTGGCAGAAAAATAGCTGGCACATAATCAGTGCTGAGAGCTCTGATAATAAGTATAATTCCCAGCACAGATTGAACCAGCCCCTAGGTCATTGTGAATAAGAGGAATCACTCCACATCTTAAATCCAAGAGCAGGCTCAGGATTCTTGTCTGATATTGTCAGTGACTTAAAACTGGATCGCCAGGAAAAGAACTTCTTTCCATTGAGAAAAAGGATGATTTACTGCCAGGCAGCTTGAGACTCTATCCTGTAAGGACTTTTGGACCAGGCAACATGAGTCTATAAAAGATTAAAGCAAAAACTGATCATTTTCAAAGTTTAGATGTCCTGGAAAGCTTTTAAATCACTTCAGTGTTTAGTCTTCGTCTGTTTCCATTAAACATAGAGCAACATGTACATATTATAGTTAATTAATAGTTGTTGACTGTGGTCTCTAGGGAATAGGATGGTATAACATGCCATGCTTTGTAGTAAAGAAATGTAATATACTGTCCATGTCAGCTTATATTATAAAATAGAACTCACTGGTTGCATTGTGCTTGCAAATATTTTGATTGCAGTTATTCAAATTCAATAAAATGTAATGAGGTACTTCTAGCCTCTGGGTAAAACTGACACAGAATTTAACTTGCACTAGTCAACTGAAGGCACAAAATGTTCTTGGGGAAAATTACGCTTGCTGTACAAACATGCAACTCTTACCGACAGGTCCTTGAAAGTCCTGTGCATAAACTTCCTATGCACGTGAGGGGGCGGTGCTGATAACACCACTGGAATGAGGTAGAGTGTTCACTATCTGACATAATAAATTAAATTGTTTCTTAGTTTCCTCCTTAAAGGTCAATATTTTCATTTTTGCAACTTCTAACTAAGAGCCTTGGCAAATAAGCAAAATGGCGAGGGAGGGGAGGGGTCTTTTAAAAGAAATTTGGTGCCAAAGAGATGGTTTGAAATTAATTCTAAATTACTTTTTACCGGTTGGCACATGACCTCCCACAGTCATGAGACCTAGAGGCGAAGGTGACTTTCTCTCAGTAAATGGGATAGGGGATTTTTTTTTTCTCTTCCTCAAGAGTCAGGATTATGTGACCTTATAAATTGGTCTCATTACAGAGCTACTGACAGACAGACATATTAGTTGCTGCCAGTAAGCATATGGGCTGAAATTTGGAGGAGGAGGAGGAGGGGAGAACAGATGGAGTGGGGAAACAGAGTGATGGACGGCCCCCTCACACGGAGACCAGCTGGTAGGGAGCAGGTCATGTCTGTTACTGCTAAGCTGAGAAAGATAAGAGTGTCAGCAGTGGGAAGGGTGACATCCATCAATCAGCTTCTTCATCATGGAAGAATCAATCTTGTGGTTTGAGGGTGGAAGAAGGGGCCGGTCATCCCACACCCCACAGGTGGCAACTCAGAAGGGGGCTTGTCTTTCACAATGCCAGAAAGAAGAATGTGCCCTTCATGAGTTACCTTTAGTTGTGTGGGTCCTTCAGAATAAATTCAGTTTGTGATTTTATATCTTAAAGTTTATTTTCAAGTGCTTTTATTTTGAGTAAAATATTACATGAATGTCGCACTTAATAATATAAGAGAGCAACATTACAAAGATTTTCCAGGTGAACCCTAGGGTCTCTTCTCTCATGAATATGACACGTCATATGGCAATGTCCAAGGCAAATGGGGTGGAGGCAAGGAGGCTATCTCAGAGCTTCTGGAATGTAAGCTCCTGAGAGTAGTGACACGTTGATCTTCCTCATCTCTAATACCCTAGTACTTAAAACAGACGTGTGTAGTAAATGTTTATTAAATGAATTAAGTCAAAGTTGTAGTAAATGCCTCAAAATGATTTTAACTTCCAAGCAAATATATTTTCTGGTGCTTTCTAGTATTTATTTATATTGGTGACATCTATTAAGACTTTACCAACTGTTCTTTCCTGCTGTATGATCCTTCTAGAGATACAGAGACAACTGAGATACGGAGAAGCAGGAAGTAGAAATTTGACACTACAAGTAGTTAACAGCTACACTCAAGTGGTAGAGAGTTGCATTGAAGTCTTACACTCTGGTGAGGACATGATGAGATTTGGGAAAAGAACTGCCTCTCTTATTCTGGGAAATATACCTTAATACTACCATAATTCTTGGAGACTGGTTGGCTCTGCTTCAGGTTCCTTGAAGGCAGAATATTATCTTATTTATTTTAGTATTCAGTACAATGTCTTGAAAATAGTGATGCTTAATATTGAACCAATGAGTTTAAATGATTATTTTCTATTTATAGAGCTTTCTAGTCAAGCGTAGTTTCTAAAAACTAATTTGACTTTCTTAAATATTCCAGGGAGAAAAAAATGACCATGAAGGACTAGAAATGTGATCCAAAGATCATTTTGTTTGAAAATATTCTGTTCTATAATATTTATTTTAATAGAGAGACATTTATTCTCTTAAAGAATATAACAGTTTTAAGATGGTCACATGGAAATTAGAATGGTTTTGGAAGTTAGAACAGCAAATAGTTAAATCTAAAAATTTGACCTTAATAATTAGTTATAGGGAGGGAGGAATGGGTAAAGGACCATGAATAGAAATGATAATGTATATTACTGAATATATATAATGATTATTTTGATGTGAGCATCACATATTGCACATGAGTATTGATGTTCAATGCTGTACCGCTCAGATATGTACAGTCAACTTTGTTACAGTAAAAATAAATAAATAATTAATTTAAAAAGAAAAAAATTAATTATAAATAAAGACCAATCCAACTAAGAAGAAGGTGGGTGTTATTGATTTGTAATACATCTGAAACACATTGACCTTATCGAATAGATTAAATATCTAACATTCAATTTATATTTCCTTTTATGTTCTGACTAGGAATTAAAATATTATCACCCATAATGTACAAAAATAGTAAAATTTTTTGAGGTTTCTGAGCAAATTAATTATTTTTGTAAATGTATTTGGCTTTGAAAGTCAAGTTCTCTGTTAAGAGGTTTTATTATATACTAATATAATGTAAAGCTACTTACTTAATTAGTTTGCAATTATCCTAAAAAGCAACTGTCTTTTTATGAAATTAGAACGGATTTTGAATAATTAGAAAAGAGTTTGTCAGATTTGAAAATGTGCCCCTATTGAAAGTGTGGGGGACAGCTGACCCACGTGTGTAAGATTCACTTCAGGGATCCGACTTGACTCTCAGGAAGGACACATTGCTGACTTCAGTAACTGGTTTAAATAAGGGTTTCCTAATTGATAATGATGAGTTTGAATGAACAAATGAATCTTGGATTGAAGCAGGCTCACTGCTAAACATGTTAGGAGAGGAGACAATGATAAAATGCTTGGGATCTAGAAGAACAACTAAACTCCAAATCTGGTCATGTAGCCTTTGGTGAGCTAAATAACCTAGAATTCTCTTTTTCTTGTGAGACCTTGTGGAAATCAAAACGGGTAATGCATATGAAGCACTTGCCATAGTGTCTTGTCTGAAAAAGAGTTAACACTCATGGATAGTAACGTAGTAATGGTTTTATTTTTGCTGTCACTGTTAGCTTTGCTAACAGTGGAGCTTGGTTCTGAAAAATGCCAAAGATATTCAGTGCTTTCTTATTTCTACACTCTAAAAGCTACCACTGAAGAAAATCCTGGAATTCAGTCTTTCTTCCTTCTTTCTTTATTCCTTCTTTCTTTCTTTTTTCTTTCTTCCTCCCTTTCCTCTCTTCCTCCCTCCCTCTTTTCCTTCCTTTCTTCTTTTTGCATGTCCATACAGTCAGCAGATTTTTAAATATTTACTATATGGGAGTCTAAAATTTTCTGCAGGTACAACATTTAAATATATAATATTTCAGTTTCATTGTCTATAAACAAATTTTTTTATACTATCTGAATTATACCCTAAGGGGAAAAATACTTTATAATTATAAGAGGAAAAAGTGCCCAATATTAGTATCATTTGTCCCCTGTAAATATAGATGAGAATTTAAATTCCTAAGAGCATATTTTTCATTGAGTAATATTGATCATACCATAAAAATTTACAATAGATTGAAAGTGTGCCCTCTTCCAGGTGTCCTAGTGGCCTGCGAGACAGTCACTTTCTTGACTATCCTAAAATATATAGGAGCATTTTCTCTGAATGCATTTGCTTCTCTCAATGTGTAAGATATTGATATGCAGGCATTTAATAAAACAAGCTTGCTGCAATTTATGTTGAGAATATGTGCTGTCTCCTACCGAGGAATCTCTCTCCACCCCCCAATTCAATTTGTGCACAACTATTTTAATTTCTATTGATTCTAAAATAATATGGAAGTGAAAATAATAAAAGTAGATGTGGTCATGTATTTATATCTGTAAGTTAAATTTGTAATTTGAAACTTCATATACCAACACACGGAAATCGAGAATTGACTATGGAGGAGAGAGTCCAACCACAATCTGGATTATTTTTCAAATGCTTTGGGTTTGGCAAAAACTAAAATGTTTGTTGCCAAGCCCCTTTCCTCTTAATTTTAAAAAAATCATGTGTGTTTCAAGGGAAATTTAATCCACATGTTTCTGATTCATTTGCACTTAAGTTGTCAAACTGTTTTGTAATCACAAGTTTCTATCTTTCTTTCCCCACACAAAGTTGAGTTTTTACAAGTGTGCATAAACAATAACCTCTCAGAAGAATGAAATGAATTTCAAATTTAGAAATCAGGGATGGGCAAAAATGTGTATATCTCACCTGCTCTTGGGAAAGGGAAAGATTTTTGGGCTTTTGATCCTGACTCAAACCTTTTGATGTAGATGTTCACTTGCCCTTGGAAATATGTGATTCTTCTCTCCAAAGAAAAAGTATTTTTAGAGTTCAAAATATACAGTAGAAGGTGCTAAATGACCAATGAAGCAGAAAGATTCTAACTCTTTAAAATTATAAGTAAATATGATCGTGAATAATATGGTTTTATTTTATAACAAAAAAACACTTATTTTAAACTTTATAATCTCCACGATTGGGTTTATTTGCCACTATCAACTCTTCATCTAAAATTACAAATAGGAGAGTTTACAGGGAAAAAATAAACACAATTTTTTTAAAGTTTGTTCCATCTCTGAAAATAGCTCAGAATTTGTGATATTTACATATTTTTCTTATAAAATATTCTGTAGTGGGAGCTCAAATACTGAAGCTTGCTATAATAGAATGTCCCATTTGGGAACATTAGGAACTTTTGTTTTATGAGAACTCTACAAGAGTTACTCCCATTTGGATCTCTTAGGAAGTGCTAATTCTGAACACTTCCTCCTTTATCATGAGATCAAACCGTTTGGACTGCTTATTATCATGTACTCAGTAAAACTCAATCTGTTGTGTTAATTAGTTATGTAAACACATTCTATAATTGTGGAGACAAAGCAGAACTAGACAACTGGGTAGGTGAGAAAAGATCAAAGATCTTCCTTAATAAATAGTTAGGTAATTAGTGTCTGTCTTGTAGTTCTTCTCCAGGGGGTCTTTTAAACCCAAGCTTGGGAAAACCTGCTTAGTGAACAAGTAAGCTTCTGCAGAAACAAATCTTGCCAAGCTCCCCAGACTGACTTGAAATCAGTGGAGTGAGAGAAAAAGAAGTACAAAAAAGGGGAGATAAAAAGGGTTCTGAGTTCTTGTTAGGGAACCCCTATTCTCTTTACTAGCTTAAGAGTAAAATATGAAAAAGAATTATCAGATCACATTTAGCCTATTTTTATATTGAAAAAACAGCTTTCCCTGCCTCCCACGCTCACCAAGAAAGATTGTATATAGCTCGCTCTGAAAATAATCAGGGTACTGTGGTGTCTATAACTCTCAAAAGATGTTACTAAAAAGTACCTAAACTTTAGGGGGAAAAAAGGCCTCCGGGAGGTGCTTTCCGCCCTCAGCATTACCCTAGGCTTTTTTCCTGCCTTCTGCTGTCTAATTTACTACACACTTTACTAAACCATATTCATTTGCTATCTCTTCCAATCAGAAGAACTGCTCAGGAGAATGGGGAGTTTTGACTGTTTTCCACTGATTTGTTCAGTGACTGACTGAATGAAAGAATGAATTACAGATAGTAGTTTTCTAACCATTTTAGAAGCAGCTTGGTATAATGTGGAAATGTGTTCCACCACTTTTATATGGCCTTAAACAATTAATCTTTCTGAATTCTATTACTTCTATCACTTTTCTATTAATTCTATGACTTCTATCACTTAATCTTTCTGAATTCTATCTCCTCACATGTATATGTGGTAATTATTATCTCTGTTTCATGGTGGTGTCAAGATCGAACATGATTTATGTAAACCTCCCAGCAGAGTGTCTGGCACTTGGCAGATACTCAGTACATTGTGGTGGTTGTTGTCATCATCACTTTTTTCCCCCTTTGTCCTTATACAAGCCAAATAATAAGACCCTTGAATTTGATATAAATTTCTCCCTGCTTTTTAACTTGCTCTTCTTTTCTTCAAGTTTTATTCATATTTTCTTAATTTTACAGTATGTTCTTGATGGTTAATCATCTCAAATAAATCAAACAAATACAATAGCATTTATTATAAAAACATAGTAATTATTTAGTAATTTTAACAAAGATAATTTAACAGTTTTTTAGGACTATTTAACTTTCTCCTAAAATTCCAACACATTTGTAAATTACTACTTAGCTCCCCGATTTCCAAATATGCTATAGGTAGGGGTGGGTATTTCCATTTCCAGGGGTTGGTGTTTCTAAACCCAGGGACAGTAAATACCACTTTGCCCAAGGTTTTCAAATAACATTTTGCATGCTTCCTTGCAGGCCTGGTGGAAATAGACTTGTCCCAGATCCGTATCTAAGATTTGCCTCAACCTCAGCTCTGTCTTTTAACTTCAGATCTAGTCTGTAAATGACAGTCTTATCCTGAAATCCCCTCCATGAAGGCTGGGAGTGTAGAAGAAAAGAGGATGATAAAAGAGCCCGAGACATTACCCTTCTGGCATGTCCTTCATCTGGCTGGATTTTCCAGCACCCTGCCTGTTTCACACATTCCCAGTCGTTATGTGATAGTCAACTTAAAAATACTTTTTTACCTATTACAAAAGTAATAGGTAAAAAAGTAGTAATATGTGGTTGTTGTAGCAAATTCTAAAAATGTGGACAAACAAAATAAAAATGAGTAAAAATAGTTTATAATATCACTAGCTATAACCTTTTTCTAGCATATAGAAATATTTATTATCACAAAAATGTAGTATAATCTAGATAACATTTTGAAATTTGTTTTTTCTCTTTATAATTTTGTGTAAATATATTTTCCTTATCATTAAACAGAGGTACATCACCTTGATGATATCATTGTATAGGTACATCACTGTTTATTAAAACAATCTTTTGTCAGTAGATTTGATGGAAATATACATACATATTTGGGCAAAAATTTTAAATATGGACTTTAGTGGTAGCTAAGAAAAAAAGACTTGTCACTTTCAGGTTTTTTCTTACCATATAGCTCACTTTAAATTCTTTTTTTTTTCTTTCAGGTAAGCCTTGTAAATAAAAGCACACATGCAAACTATGGACCCATATCAGTAACCTGGAATTCCAAGAAAAACCTTCTTTTTCTTGTTCAATATTTTCTCTGTCAGTGTCTAGCACAACTCTATTCAAACAGTAGTTCTCAATCATTATTAGCTGGATAGTTGAATAATGAAACTAAATCATATGTCAATACCATCTTGCGAGATCTATGGTTGCAGTTTTACTGGTTGGCTTGTTTTGCCACTACGGGAATAATTGAGTTAATATTGCTTCCTTTTTTGCCCTTCCCTCCGTCAGTGTCTTTATTACCTGAAGCCAAGTTAGTATTCTCCAAAACACTAGGTAGTCCTGGGCCAGAACTACTTGGAGTACTGAGTATAAATGCAGACCTACTGATACAGAATATTTAAATTTAGAGCCCAGGAAAGCGTGAAAACTATTTCAATGTGTGATCAATTCTGTATCACAATCAATAGAAGTATAGAACATGTTGCACTTCCCAGCATGTGTGTAATTAATGTATCATGTGGAAAGACAGAACTGGGGGGATAGGGAAATCTGATCAGTATTTTCATGAAGTCAATGGCATTCCCTTCATGGTTAGAGGATGGTAAGGATCGAGTGAGGGTAAATCAGTCAAGTTTGAAGGTCAATTTTGTTTTATGTGGAAATAATTTCATTGGGCAATTCTAATCAAGAGAAGAAAAATGAGACAAACAACCTAGGTTTATAAAAGTTTCTTTTCACTGCTATTTTTCTTTATATCTGTGGCATCTTGAAACGCTGATGTGAGTTATTAAGAAAAATGCCCATCCACTGGTTATAAACAAGAATCTAATGTTTTCTTCTACAGTTTTGTTGCACAGTAAGGGTTTTGCATACACCTAAGTATATTAGGTATTGTTCATTCTACAAATGCATTAATTACATCACTCTGTCTAATCAACCCGAATGAACTAGAAACCAATCTTAAAAAAACTTTTTTGCAGGAAGATGTGAAAATTAATATGGCATGTAGGTGCTGTTGGTTCCAATTAAAATCAATATCTGTCCTGATTTGTGCCTCTTGTCTGTATGACAGCAAGGGGGCTGGCTAAGGGGATACATCTGCTCCTCTCTCCCAAAGGGGCTCAAAACAAGTGAATGACCTGCAGTGTTTATTATTAAGTTTTCAAAGGGAAAGTTGTTTTGGTCTAATTGAAGCAATAATATGAGAAAGGTTATTTCTGGTCAGTTCCCTGCTGTTTTCACTCTGGAGAATATATTCCAGGTGTTCACTATGCTGCACCGCGGTACAGTGCTGCCTTCCCTTGAGTTTAGGCATGCTAGTGCCCGTGGAGCAATAAACTAGCGTTAGTAGTTTAAGCCGGTCTTGGCCTCTCGGAGGCTTTTTCAGTTAACTTCATAGTAAACCAGATGGTTAATGACCACATTCATTTTCAAAAGGTCCATTTGCAGTGGAATAAAGCAACAAGATTTTATAAATCTTTAATGCATTAGAGAAAAATTTATTTTATTTCCCTTTACTCCAAACCTTAGCCACACCATAAAGAGGAAATATAATGTCATGTTGTTATCCTTTACTTTTTAAATAAGTTTTTTTCTTTCCATTCAGATTGGTTAACTCCAAGTAAATAAGCGGAAAAAATAAAAATCTAATTAGTTAAAGTATTAGCCATCATTGATTTGTAACTGCTTATTGTATTTCTTTCTTTTTGAGAAATATATTCTAGCTCCATTATTTTCAAATATCCTTTAGATGCCAAAAACAATATCATAGATGGTTGAGTAAGCAAATAGACTCTGAAACTAAATTTTGGATAGAAATGTAAATATACAGTACATAGTGTTTGGCTATAATTTGCCTGAGATATATATGACTGGCCATTTCTAATAAAGGATAAAAGTTGTTGCAAATAACAGTTTGGGTATTTCAGAGGTGACTTTCCACTTATTAGCCAATTAATATATGCCATAAACTTATAGTCCTTTGGGATTTTTTCCCCCTAAGTTGCAAAATTGAAAACAACATATTATTCAGTAGACGTTCATCTTAATTTCGAGAATTGTATGCAGTATTCACTTAAAACAGTTTAATTTCAATTAAATTCCCAGGTAACCCATATTGACAATTGTACAAATAAAAACTATTCTAAAGTTGAAAGTCCACTTCTTCCTGGTTCTGAGTGAAATTCTGGATCTTGATTTTGCTTATTTTCATCTGTGAACCTAATATGAACTCACAGACCAAAATAGTCACGTTAAGAATATGGGCTGGATTTCAGGCTAATCAGGGGAAATGCCTGGGGAGGGTGGTGGTGGTGATGTCTGTTGCTCACCCGCTTAATCACGCAGACGTTCTGAGTCCAGGATACTTCCAGCGTCTGAGTGGTAGCGATTTCTCAGTTCACATTCCCAGATGTGCGAGTCAAAGGGTCTAGCACCGAATGTCCTCAAAGGAGGGGCCCTTGGATGGGAATAGCTTTGCCTCTCCAGAAAAAGAATAATAAGTGGCACCGAGTGTCAAGGGCATCATATTTATAAAGCACTTTGGGTTCTTTGGATGAAATTCAAAATGCTCCGCAGTATGATTACTTATGAATTTTCACTCACTCCAAGGAGAGGGCGGAAACCCAGCTCCAGTTGCTGTGCATCAGGCGAAGGAAGCTGACACGTGCAATCCTCTCTTTATTCTTTCCCTGCCCCTCTGAATACCACACACATAGCAACGGTCAATTACAGGGGAGCAGGTGAGGTGTGCAAATTAACACAAGACAGAAGTGGTGAAAGTCATGGGGGTGGGTTGGAAATGGAGACGAGAGAAGGCAAGTCACACAATGCCACTTAATAAACATGACAGTTAATAAAAGAAAATTTAAATCCTTGAACAGGAAACAGAAATTTCCATTCTGAGTGTTTCCAAAAGGTTTATGACGTTATGGTCTCCATTTGAAGAGATCTATCCAAAACAAAAAAGAGGGTCCTTTTAAATATGCAACTACCAAAGAGAGAAAGAACCATTGTAACTGAAAAGATTTAAAATAACAAAAAATAAAATAACGTTATCCTATTTCAGGGGCCATTGTTGTTAAAGTGTGCTTAGACTATTTGGCTTATTAAAGGCTGTAGTCGTATTGCAGAACCAATTATTTGTTATTATTTAATAGTCATAAAAGAACTCTCAGAGATGACAATGAGATAAGAAGGGAAGTATCTGTTACTTCCCCTGCCCTTTGTAAAACCTCACAGCAGGTGATGCCAGAAACCATAGCAATCACTGCCAATCTTAATAGACATTAATGTGTAAGGCTCTACTGTATAATGTAGAATTCATTATACCTTCAAAGTTAACATCCTCACTGATCCTTTCTACAAGATAAATAAGCAAACCATAAAATCAACTCCTGAGTGCATATTGTTCTATGGTTCAAGATGGACTTAAATCAAGAAATCCATTACTAAGGTAAAAAATTGGAGGTGTATTTGAAAGGTCCTTTGTTTTACATGAGAGCACATTTTTAAAAACTGGAGAATGATAAAATGCATGTAGTGCCAACTGTGTAGATTACAAGTTAATTTTTTTATTATTAGTATGTTCTTCAAGATCATACAATAATGCACAAATGAGCTTCTTTTATCACTGTCTTGGAGACATTTCGAAGACTTATAGTTGATAGAATGTGAGATAACAGATCATTTACTCTATAGTTCTTCAAAACACAAAGGTGACTTTGAAGTGTTGGTTTCCTTACAACCCTTCTGTAAGGCATGGCAAATTATCTCATTCTTTGTTTTTTTCAAATAAGGAAACTAAGTCACAAGCTGATTTATTCACTGTTAAATAAAAAGCTTTGATCCTCTGTATTTAAAATTGCTGTTTAATTATAAAGTTTTTAAGAACTGCTATCACTGACATTATATAATTTGCTAAATGAAAGCCAAGTGGCCTGAAAAAAAATCTTCCAACAGTGCATTGCTGTACTGAAATGAACTAGTTTAGTAATCATGAGAAGCTGGGTTTATGGCTTCACCACATTACTATTCATAGTAATTATTTTTCTTAGGCTGGTGAGGGTACTGGTAACTAGCACACCCCTGATTGTTGTTCATAACTCTGGAGCAGAGTTTGTGGGACAGGATTACTTTACTACTGCAGAAACTCTCCTGCAATAGATATATATATATACAATGTCAACATAATTTTTGCAGTAGCTGTTACAGGTACTAGTACCTCATATTTGCATGTTTACTTTCTAGTTTTCAAATGTTTTGTAGCATATCATCTTAGAATTTGAAGATCCTGGAGACCAAGTAGCCAGACCTCTTGATTTTACAGACAAAGGAGTTGGAAAGGTCAATTGTCTTCTTTAAGTCACATGGAGACCAAGGGCTAAAGTCCAGAAATACTGATTATTTTACTCAATGACCCCAGGCTGTCTTAATAGACATATCTTATTTGATCCTCATAACATCCATGTGATATGGGAATTGCTATCTAAAGTTGTTTTGTAAACAGGAAGCATGGCTTCAAGGATTGCATGATACTCCAACAAGTGTCTTCTCAAAACTTACTAAGGACAAAATTTGGTTTGGTACTTAAGCCTTTTTCAAAATTTTAAGTCATCTGAAAGGGCTCCCAGCAACATTTCTACTGAGAAACTGTCATGCCATTTCATTTTACCTATATTGTTATCTATTAAGGGTCAGTTGGAACAAGCATTGGTTAAATCTCTTGAAGACCTGTGACACTAGTGTGGTTTGTGTTAAATTATAACTTCCGGAGGACTGAAAGATTTCATTATATTGCTAATTTCATACAATAGTTATTAGTGGATGAACCAAGATATTTTGCTTATGACTCTTTCTGAGATACTAGACTTGAAGCTATTATTCTAAAATGAAGCCATAAGAAAAACTCCACTTTTGTTTTTAAAATGTTCCTTTGCCACATTATTCTTTTTGTTTCCCAAATATTCTAAACTGTTTACATTTTCTGGCTACAGAAAGATCCTTGCTATTCCCAATAAAGACTGTAAGATGCTCTGATCATCTGTTTATTTCACTGGTTGCCCTTTATTTTTTGGTTCAATAAATATTTACTGAGCACCTTGTTCATGGCAGGCACTGTTCCAAGAACTTGGGAAGGAGTATTTTTTTATAAAAAAAAAAAGAAAAAAGAAAAAGAAAAACTTTCTGTCCTCCATTCAGCTTATGGTTGGGAGAGACATTGAACAAGAGATTTAAAGACATTGAACAAATACGTTTCATTGAACAAACAAATTTGTAATATGTTAGGTGTGAAAACTTTAAAGGGTAAAAATGAAGCTGGGTAAGGGGATAGGGAGTGCCAAGGAGGGGCATTGCTGATCTATACACAGTGGTCAGAGAAGGCTTAGATGATGAGAGACATTTCAGCAGAGAACCTGAAAGAGCCACGCAGAGATCTGAGGGAACAACATGTTAAAGGAATTGAGGTAGGACTGTGTTTGGCATGTTCAAGGTAGAGCAAAACATGGGGAAAGTGGAGGTGAAGTCAGAAGAAGCCAGAACATACGGGGGCCTTGTAGGCATTGGGTAAGTGACAGGAGGAGTCGTTGAAGGGATTAGAGCAGGGAAAAGATAAAAGATTTTATATTCAAAAGGTCTGTGTTAACTGCTTTGTGAGAATAAACTGGAGAGGAAAAAGTGGAAGCAGCAAGGAGAACAGTTAGAAGGTGATTGAGAAAAATCCATCTGATAAATGATGATGGGTTGTCAGGAGAGGTCACAAATTCAAGTTATATTTTGACAATAAAGATAAGAAGACATATGAGTATTCAAAGATTTGATGTGGATTTCAGAAAAACAAAAACAATCAAGGATACTTACAAGGTTTTGGCCTGAAGAACTAGGACGATGATATTGTCCTTTTCTAGAAAAAAAAAACTGATAGAGGAACATTTTGACGGGGAGAGGGTCAAGGGAGTGAGCAAGGGAGTGAGGACAAATACAGAAACTTCTCGGTTAAAATAGGTAGGTAAGGAGGAGTTACCTAGATCATTAAGAAGAAATGGCCAGTGAGGAAGGGTCTGCTGTCTCAGAAGCCAAATGAAGAAAAAAATTTTAGGGAACAAGTAATTAGTTGAATTTGCCTTTCTATTTGCTTTCTAATCAAAAAGATGTTAAGGGATCGGCTCAAAATGAACATCAAGTTACGTAGTTTAAGTACGATTATACCTTTTGAAAAGTTGCCTACTCGTAAAAATTAATGGGAGATTTATTTATAGTTCTCTGTTCACAAAATTACTGCAAACAAATCTTTTCCAAATACAGGTTGGGTCTGAGAAGATTTGCTCTAATGTAATTTTTCATTCTCTTAAAGAAGGCAATGTGGAATAACAACAACTCTGAAGACTGATTTTCCTGGAAAGGCAGTGTGTTGTAGTAGAGGGAACACAGGCTTAGGAAAAAGGGCAATCTGTGTGTGAGCCCAAGTTGCACACACACATTAAGTGGCGAGGCCTTGGTCAAGATGATTCACTCTCTTCTACTTAAAGCCTCACTCCCTTCCTCCTTGAAATGTGGATATTAATACCTACCTCCCAGAATCACTATGAAAATTAAATGAAAAAATTTAGGTAATGTGCTTGATATATTGTGAACACTTAATTTCTGAGTCATTAAGTGTCTTTCAAAACGGCGATTTGCTTTGAAAGAATTGCATTAGCATCTTCCAGGTGGATATTCAAATGATCTTGATTGAGAACTATTTGTTTAGTGACATACACAGCTTCTTTTAGTTGATGAAGTTAATACTTAAAAATTTAAAGCAACTGTTTACTTTCTCCCAGTTTCAACTCTGGGATGAAAAAAATCATCAGAATACCTCTTTTTACCCTCGTTTCACTTAGCCATTCTGGCAAAGTCCACCAACATGAGAAAAGTAACTACTTCCTGCAACTTTGTTCAACCCAGCTGGAAGATGTGAATTAAAAAGACTTTCCTGAAACAGCTGTTGCCTCCAAGTTGAGCAGAATTCTCTGGAGAGAATATATTTTTAAACACAAATAAAATGATTTTGTGACAATTTTAAGTACTCTGTGTATATTCTCTCTAAATCACTCTTCTGTGCAGTCCCCAGTGAATAAGGAACCTGGCTGAATGCTTATCTATCTCATCTCTATTCACAAAGTGATTGTTGCAATATGAATTCAGAGGATGGATCTATAATCTATTACCAAATGAAAGAAAATTCATCTTCAGAAGAAACCTGAATGAAGAGAAGATTCTAATTAGATGCTATTTGTTTTTAGTGGTAGTTTTTTATTCCTCAGGTGAATAAGTTCCATTGTAACCAAGATATTCTTTTATCCAGTTGACGTCCCTGCCATCTCCAGGCCCCACAGCACAGTCCAGGGGGGACGAGACTTGGAGCTCCTCTGAGCTCATCACCTTGGAATCTCTGTTGGCTAGAAACATGGCTTTTGTTAACTTAAAATTCTCTTTTCTATACATCAAAGATAATGAAGCCAAAAAAATCTAAAGTTTCAAGCATGGAAGAGTCAAATATTCCCTTTCTAATCTAGGTTTGACCAGAAATAAAGAGAAAAACATAAAACTGATGGAAAAAGAGACAAAGGATTGCTCCGATCACCAACTCTCAACAGCTTAATTTGAGGTCTGTACAATTTACCTGATATACATTAAAATTTTAGGGTAGACTGCTACATTTGGAGTGGGGAACTTTTTATTTGCAGTATTATTTAAACATTTCACATCACAATTAGTGTGTAATAATGAAAATATGTATTGAGTATCAGTCCATAGGAAATATTTCATTAGGGAACAGTGAGGTAATTAACTAAAGAACAAAGCATTTCTCTTGTTCTTCAAATGAGAGTTCTGTGCCTTTCCTTAAACACTAAATAAAATTAGAATATAAATTTTACATTCAAGCTAAACAGATAACTACTTAATTCAAACATGTCTGTTGAGTTTCTTTCATGTGCAAAACTCTGTACTAGGCACTGGGATTATAACAATTAACAACAAAAAGTTTTCTTCATTAAAGGAGTCCAGTTCCTAGTTAACTTGGACAAAGTCTCAAATGATCTAAGAAAAGGATATAGACAAATTAACTGAAAGACAGAATAAAGTGTTCAATTCAAGGCACATAAAAGAAAAAGTCATTGTTGATTGGTGATCATTGAAGGCTGTTGCTGAGTTGCATAAAATATCCTTCAACAGGCAGAAAACAGGATCTTTCTGGTTAATGGAACAGCTGAAGCAAAGCTGTGGAGTTGTGAAAATTCTTTATTTGTTCAGGGAATGGAGAATAGACTTGTGTATCAAGAGCACAGGGTCCATGTAAGGATGAAATAAGAAAAGGTTGGGATCATAACCTAGAGATATCAGAATGCTATCTGAGGAATCTGGACTTGATCCTATATATTGAAAGCTCTTTGGAGTAGGAGTATGTCTACTTACAGTTAAGAAGAGATTGTTAGGACTATATATAAATTCATCAAGAGAAAAAAAAATGTAATTTGCCATGTTAGCTCTAAATGAAGAAGTGTTAGTATGCTCTGAGTTCTTCCTTTCTCTTAAAATTTCAAATTGAATTTAATATTTTTTCTTGACATTAAAAAGTACTTCTGTTCAACACAACAATCACAACAATTCCTTGAACTTGTTAAGACAAGCGAACAGATATGATGTTAATGGGGGGGGGAGGAGAGGGGCAGAAAGAGGAATTGGTAAAGAGACATGAAAATCAACTACATTGTCTATTGATAAATTAAAATATTAAAAAAAAGAAGAGGAAAAAAAAATTACCTCTGTTCCCAACAGAGATTGGAATACCATTGGCACAGCATTCTGTAGAATGTCTTGATACTCCAAGTATTTAGATATACTTGGTGTCTTGTCTTCTCAGCACTAAACTTATTCTACAGCCTCTGTCTTTCCCAGTTTGGCTCACTGATTTTTCCACCAGGAGGATATCCTACTCTTTATTCTGGCACATCCTGAATTAAAACAAATCTTCCAACCCCCATTTCTTCTATTCTGCTAAAGTTTGGTATTCAGGGGTCTTGGTGTTGATCACTAGGCTCTTTGCCAGCCATACCCAGAATTCAGTGCCCTCTAATGGCACCAACCCAGCAAGGCTATTGTGAGTCCCTCTTCCTTGTCATGCCCTCTGCCAGCCCTAGAATTAGAATCCCATCCTTGAACCCCATACCAGTGACCACGGCCTTGGTGCCTATGAACAAAGAGATCTTGGCTGCCTGTCATTCCACCTCATTTGTAATTCTTGCCCATGTCCTACTACTAAGTGTTATCAGACTATATACATAGCCAATCTTTGTAGCTGGGAGAGTTCTCTGACTCTTTATACTTATTGGTTAACATCTCTTGCCAAATCTTAGCTCTCTCTTCCTTCTTGCATTTTCCTATTGTTGTTAGGAACCATTGAACTTCATATATGAGTGTCCACATATACGTCAGTGCAACTACAGAGTTTCCTAAAATATAGAAAATTGGAAGTTCTTTCACAGAAAGTCAACAAAATATGAACTTTTGCACTACGTGAATTAACATGATTGATCAAAGGCTGTTTAGTCTGCATTTAGGCTTGAAGAAATCAGAAGTTTAATGCTTTCCTGTAGCTCAGACAAGCAAGTAAACATCTGCACTGCTATGCTCTATAACAGGCTCTATGTTGAGGTGACTTATTTCTCCTCACGTCCTGTCATCACCTCGCTTCCCAGCCAGAGTTCAAATTGGACTTAATCACAGGAACATGCCAAGAATGCAAACAGGAAGACAAGGAAAACAGGTCAATTGATTGTTGATTGGTCTGCTGGCCAATCTGATAGCAAAAATAAGATCTCTCACTTTTTAGGGATCTAATTTGTTCAGCCAAAAAATATAAGAAAGGTCAAGAACAGTATACTGGAAGGAAACAAACGGACAATTTTTTAAAACTTTTAACCTTAATTGTATTTTCTCTATGTTATGGCTGACTGCTGACTTTAGAATCTTAAATTCCCCAGCACGTGCTGAACTGATCAAATGTCGTGGTTATCAAACCTGAAGGATGGTAACCACACCTCTGGAATGAAGATCTTCCAGTGGTGGTGCCCTGGAATCTGTGTTTTTAATAAGCTCTTCAGGTGATATTATTGATAGTTATGGTAGGAAGCACTGATACATAGTACAAAAGTATTAAGGTGGTATTAATTTATACTATATATTTAAATTGATAGCTTCCTGTCTTAGTGTGTTTGGGCCAAACTATTTCCTGTTAACAAAATAGTGTAGATTGAATGGCCTATAAACAACTGAGATTTATTCTGTGTACATATTGTAGACAGAAAATTAAGGCTATGTCTCAGTCAAAAGGTCAGTATTATTACTGTGATGCCAGTCATTTTCATAGTTTTTAAAATTCAAATCTAATAATATAAAACTGGAAAGTCCTGATAAAAAGTTTCAGAGGATGCTGTTTATTTCCTGATCTCACCAGACACAGACACAAGGGAAACAGGCAGTCAGCAGTTAGGGTGAAAAGAGGAGGATATTCAGTAAAAATGTACCCCTGAGCTACAGAAATTGCCCTGAACACCGGTTGAAGAATTCTGCTTCAGAACCTGTCCAGGGGAGTCATTTAAGGCCAGTAACACAACCCAAAAGAATGGACTTAGTCCTTCAGAGTAGGCTGCATACCATGCAATATGAAAGAGGAAAAAACAATCTTCCCACTGACTGAACTCCTGGTATAGGAAATAGAATTTTAAATCCTGTCACTGAAAAAGCCCAAGAAATTACATAGATTATCTCCCATCATACCTTAACAGTCCCAGCCAAATGCAAACCAAGCAAGGTTAATCTCAATTTCAGAGATCACCCAAGGGGCATTTAACACGAGCCTAATTATCTTATTCTAGTTTTTCACAGCCCTTGCTGCAAGATAAATCTCTCATCTATATAATTTAAATCATCTCCTTAGAGCATTAGCTTATTTGTTCTTTATACTCCCTTAGTGGAGATGGAGAACATCTGGTCAACCCACCTCTCAATGGCATTTATGACTGTGCTGTTTCCTTTTAAAATTCAAGGACTCAAAGCAGGAGTTTTTAGAGATTTCCACCTCAATTCAGGTTTCTTTTTATTTGTTTTCTTGATATAAATACTTGTCTAATGGAGCTGAATGGGTACACTTATAAAGACTGTTTTTCATCTGCATTTCAGTTCTCTTTATCTAAACTTTAACATATTAGGAAAATGATTAAAACATGCAACCCTTTTGAACTGACATTTAATAATTAATATTAATGATTAAAAAGGCCTGTGGACTCCGAGCATTAGGCAGTCAGCCCACCTGTTGCACACTTGAATTTCTTATTGGGTACAAAGAGTTTCTAGGCAAATTGCTTTTGTCATTTCAAAATGTAACGAACAGATCATAGGTCCTTAGCCTTGCTCTCTTCGTCTTCTCTTCCTTGTACTGTTTCTCTCAGTCCTGGGAATTTTCCAGTTTTTCATTTTTTCTGCTGATCTTGGTACTTTATTTACCTATCACTTAAAAACCCGTTAATTCTTTCCTTTTTTACTTTATGCTTTTAGGAGAGGCCTACTTACCATATTCTTTTACTCCTGTAAAAAATACTGCCTAAACCTAACATATTGATAAACACTGAAAATAAAATGATTATGTCCTCCATAGTGAGTAAGGAAAATAAAGGGAAGCTGAAATTGAATTAATTTTCATTAAGAGTAAAAGAACAAACCTTGACCCTATCCACAGCTCCCCTCTTTAGGAAGCATGCACAGCTGTTTCCAATCTTTCTCACAAAGAGGGTGTGGAGGATTCCCCCTTTTCCTTTATCTTTCCCTGTACCAGTAATAAAATATTTTTCTAGGAGAATGAAGAGACAGGGAAATAGGAGGAATCTTTATTTCCTTGAGTAATAGGATATATGTAGCAAAAGAACTACAATTTGATCTGGTCTTTACAGTTCATCAATCTCAGATTGCCCAAGAAAGACAATGAAACCACCTAAACTTAATAATTGGCTATTTGCGGTCATCAGGGAGGCTACTGTGGCTGTGTTAAGTTTGGTTTTATGGTTTCCAGTGTGACTTAGTGGGTGATAGCAGCTTGCCATGGGTGACAAGCCACCACCTGGGAGGGCTGCCTATTGTGTGAATGCCTCCTTGGAGAATTTTTACTCAGTGTGAAATTGTTGAATTAATGTGTGGTGGTTCAATTTTGATATCTTAAGGAACAGTATCAAATGAATGGTGTGCTAAATTTTCTACATAATATCCCTGCCTAAACACAATAGGACATCATGCTGTACTGAGACTTTTCCCTCCTCCAAATGGTAATTTAGGAAATGAGCCATCAGCTCTATGTGCACTAGTGTACTATAAAAAGCCCATTAACTAAGGTGCGAGTGAAATGGATCTGACTACCATGTGTCTAGCATGCCATCTCAAAAGGTGCCACTTAATAGCATTCCTGACATCACCTTGAATCCCCAATGGGAAAGGAAAATGAGAAGGAGGGGGAAATATTTTTTTTTCCACACTTAGCAAATCAAGGGGAGTTTTGTCTAAAGCAAAGCAAAGTCAGGATTGAAAAAGCAACAACATGATATATCTTGGTCTTCTTCCAGAATCAGTGAGAGTCCTCGCCAAAAAGCAAGAAACAGTATCTGAAATGTTTGAAAGGCAGGGGCCATGCCAGCTCTCATCCACCAGGTTACTTGAGATGCAGATGAGTATTTCCTGAACGATTGGCAAGACTTGTTGCCATTATCAATTAATGGTTAGAGAGCTCACTTGATATGCCTGGTCATTTTATCCAGTGCCAGAAAGGCAGCATTTCTCCATGGCTTAGAGTGTTTAAGGTCTGTGTAACATAGCTAACCAAAGAACAGCTCTAAATGCAGTAATAGGTTTGGTCAAATTTGCTTGACAACAGCCATTGGCTGTAAGCCCAGACTGTGGATGATGTGCCAGTCATCACACAATTTGGTCATTTATCAGTGATTATCACTTCCTCAGGTCAAATGGCATCTAGAAGAAGTCATACTGGGTGCTTCTCACCCTCTAGATAGTCTACCCAAAATGCAACATTTGGACATGGAGAGACCTACCCAAAGTGGCATACACTGAGGTATGGGGGTGGGTGCAGACAGTGTCCCATCTGATAGCAAATCTGGTTCGTTTTCCCTCTGAACCCTGGGTCTTTTTATTCCCCACACGAGTAGAGAGGGTGAGCAATCTGGGGCAGGTCAAGAGAAGAATGTGTAGTTTGCATCCCTGCTCACTTCTCCTGCCTCCTGTGGGAATGTGAAACAGGGTAGGCTTGTAGAAGTGAAGGCAACTGCAGCTAAAGTAGTGACACCATCAAATGCATTTTTTTCTTTCTTCCCTCCTGCACTCCACTGGAAGAAACAGAAACTGAAAATATAGGGTTTTAATCAAAGACATCATGTTCCAGGTTCTCCTGGTAAATAGATAATTTGGGAGGGAGGTACACTAATTCCTTCAAGTGATTGAAATACTCATTCTAGGATCATGTCACCCACCCGGTGAAACCTATGGTCTCATTCATTAATCCATATGGCATTCAACACATATTTTAGGACCAGGAACTAAACTAGGCTTTAGGGATATAGTAGTTTTCTGACATTAAAGAACTGATTAAGATAACTACACCTTCTTAGAGAGATTAACAGTATAAATAACTTGAAAGTAAAGATTCTTTTTCTCTTTTCTTCTTTTGTTTTATTTTTGGTTGGGTTTTGTTGTTTTTAAAAGGAGATTGGCACAAGTTATACAAGGCTTTAAAATAGGCAGTGTGATATAAGGTCCAGTGAATGTAATGTTAATTTTGAGATAAATTTAATTGATTTTTTAAAAATTGTGTAGCATATTGTTCAGAGTTTATAGCCCTAGAATATCTGGAGATAATCTTAGAGAGAATTTATCTAACTTTCTCAATTTAGAGATGAAAAATTGAGATCCAAAGAGATTAAAATGCAACTTTTGATTAAAATGGTAAATTGAATGCATGAATTCAGTTATGCTAACAACTGAAAATCCAACCAAAAGGAAACACAATGATGGAGAATGGAAGAAACAAAGGCAACAACATTTTAGAAGCTAGAAAGCAGATGGCTGAGTGGTAAGAGACTTGGCAGATTTCAGAAAATCATATCATAAGTCATCAGTGGGAAAAGCAGAGGAGCAACTGGATTTACTTTTCAGAACTTCCTGAAGCTGAGAGATTGGTGGTCTCAGGTACCCCTACAGTGGAGATTATAGTGGGAATAAACAACAGAAGATAGCTCCACTGTCATCTCTATGGGTAATTCATATATTGAAAAAAAAAATCATGTAAATGAATATTTTAAGTGAGGACTGGGATAAGAAGCTAGGAATCTGGCTCACCATACTGTGTTTTATTCACTATGTGTTTCGGTGTAGTGTGTAGGGGTGGGGTGGGGAAGAAGAGACAGAGACTCTTAATAATATGAGGGTACTTCAAAAAGTTTGTGGGAAAATTGAATTAAAAGATAATACTAATCTTTCCACGAACTTTTTGAAGACCCTTCCTACTCAAAGAGAGTCAAGTGTTATATACATGGAGTATATAAATGCTTTACTTGAAAAACACATTTTTGGAGTGAATGTATTGGTGAATTTCCCCCCTCTTATTGTGGGTTGATTTTGAGGCTGTTTTTTCTTGCTAGATCACAGAGCTCCTAGAAGAGGTCTAATTTATGTACCGACTGAGGAAACTCAAAAAACTGGGCAGGCTACCACAATTTGTGGTTACATGTGAGTTACAAAGCTCCCTGGGAGAAAAGAACCAAGTCTACTTTGGGACTCTCAGGTCTCCAGGGTTATAATTCTCACATGAAGAGGAAAGAGGAAAGACTGTTTCAAAACTAAACAGTCTGTTTTCATTTCCTCACAGAAGAGACTGAATGTGAAAGGGGGAAAAAATTAGTTATTTACAAGATATTAAAAAAGAAGTGAAGTTTTTAGAGACCAGATAAATCAAAGACTATTAAAGGGAAAAATTTTATCATCATGGAAAAATAATTTCTCCACTGTGTGATGACCATACCCAAATTCTGGAATTTCTAAACAGAACACATAGAAAGTAAGAATGCAGGGAGGGAAGGAGGGAAGGAGGAAGACAGAGAGCAAGCAGAGACCAGAGAAGGCAGCCGAAGAACAGACCTGCTCCAGAGAACACAGGCTAACGGAGTATCACGAGAAACACAGGACACACAGGGAAGGAAAAGAAATTTGTATTTGTAAGGGGGACAAGGGGAAGGGAGGAGGATGAGGAGGAAGACAAGAGCTCTAGTAATTAAGTAGAAGTATGCATAGGGTCTCAGAACTAAATCAAAAACTGCCATCTACACCCTTTTGTAGATCAATTTTTGTACACTATACATTGTGTAAACCACACACTGTGTGACCATTTGTAGTGTGCACTCTGGATAGTCTCAGATTTATGCCTCTTGTCCCAGTTTAATTATTAATAGCATCCTCTTCACTTTCTAAAGAGTCTTGGTGAGGATAGTAAATTATATGATCGTCATAGTCCCAGTGCTCTTATCGTCCCAGGAAAGAAAGTTGAAGTACCTTTGGAAGGAATGAGCTGGAAGGTTGGGGCTGAGAAGGTATGGTTTTCACTGAACACAATTTAAAAGGAATTCCATGGTTCTGTTTGATAAGGACCAAAAAGTAAAATAATGAAGCACATATTCTAGAAAATTACACGTTCTAAGAAAATATTAAAGTAATATTGCTTTGGGGCAGACTAAAAGTTCAGTGACTGTGATCCAGTCTATAATAACTAGGATTATTATTTTTTACTAGACTGTATCTCAGCCCAGGAAACTGTCTTCAAACATTCCATGGAGTAATTTTTTAAATATAATTTCTCTTTTTTAAAAAAACAATGTATGAAGATAAATTTTAGTTTATGGTCATGATATGGAATAAATATCAAAATTTTTTATTTACATTTTTTTCCTCAAACATCACTTCTTTTCATGCAAGATGTGTCTTTATTATAGCAACTTGTAAATCAAATGTGGTTGTTTCTCATACCACAGAACCAGTCAGTAAACAAAAGGGTTATCTTTTAAGTTGTTGGTTAAGGCCAAACCTCTAATTATATAATAATTAACACAGATAAACCTATAACCTAAAAGACTAGTCATAGATATTCTATTCACTCCATTTTATTGTGAACTTTAGCCAGAATTTGGTCTGTTGTTGAAATATTCATATTAGGGTGACTAAATCGTCCTGGTTTACCTGGGACATTCCCCATTTTGGAACTGAAAATTTCCATATCCAAGGAAATCTCTCAGCCCTTGATAAACTGACATGATTGTTTACCCTAGTTCATATACTGTCAAATTATTATTAAAGGATAAGTTAAGCACCTTGGCGTTTAAAAAAAAAAAGTTTTCACAAAAATTCAAACTTTTACTGATCTTCTAAAATATTAAAGTGCATTTTTTTCTTTGTTAATTCCTTGTTTGCAGTTTGTAAGCAGCATCAGAACCAGAGGTGCCAAAAATCTTTATAAAAGGCCATCTTTATATAGTTCCAAGCCAGGTCCAGTAAGGATGAGCCAGAAATTTTCAGGCCAATTCTGAAGACTTAAAAGGTTCAGATAGTTCGGATAAGCTTTGGACAAGCAGCCAAATTCTGGAAGCATATCTGAACTTCCTCCAAATCACAAACCTTTTGAGGTTTGCTTCTCCTCAGTCCAAAGCCACTGCAAAAGCTGACAGTCTCTTCACAACTTTGCATGAGCAATAATGAGTATGAGATTATTGGAGGCGCCAAGTCACGCCATCCCCTCATTGTTTGGATAATAAAGTTCAGAAGTACTGAGGATAATCTCACTAGAGAGACAGAGACCGACTTTTACTTATCATTCTTGTGTTCACTTCCTTTTTAGCTAATTAAACCTTAGTTCTTCACAGGAAATAAAATTTTGCAACTTCCATAATAGTTTGGCTTAGTAATAGTGTATATATCTTTCCCGGTTTGTCTGGAAAAACAGGAAAAGAGAGGTGCCAGCATGAAGACCCAGAATAGCGAGTTATCTTTTAAATTAGCAGATTCTTCATTTGCACATGGCTAGGGCTGGCTGTGCCACCAGGTCAACAGGAATGACTGCCCTGGATCTCTGTCTAGAAGGCTTTAGAGAGAAGGGGAGGGGACAGGGACAGATGAAAGATGGGGGAGAATTGGGGGAAGAACTACAGGTCAGCCAGGTCTACGGGTACCCTATAGGCTCCTTTATGTGGATTTATGGACAGGCCCAGTAGCACACTACAGAGTGTGCTGTATAAGGGGGAGGAAAATAGTAATAGAAACTCATTGTCAGGTCTTAGTCATACTTAAGGCACGTGGGACTTGTCTATTTCCTATCACCTTCATGGACAATCTAAATCCATGTTTATGTGTAGACCCCAACTTACTGTTTCTTGTCCACTTAAAGCACAGCGAGGAGTAGACAAGAAGACATCAGATATTACAGGACTAAGACTCTCCACAAAGTCACACACAGCTTTAGGAATTGTATTTCAAAAACAATTTGTAGAAATCTTCCTTTCCAATATATTTCTAAAGAAAGATATGAAGTGGAAAAAGTAGAGAAAGCTAGATTTATAGATACATTTCCATACAATTAACACATTTAATCTATCACTTGAAATTTTACATATGGAATCTAGTAAAAATTAACAAATGTTCATACAAGATAATAAACTGCCAAGTAATGTGCTAATTAAACAGATTTGGTGGAATTAAGAGGTGGAATAAATATGGTACAATTAGAAAGGAACTCAGCTGGAATTAGTACTTTTTTTACTCTTATATTTTGGAAAATCCTGATTCCTTCACCCTTAATAGTTATACTCGTGTTATTTAATATCAAGGATTTATTAAAATTTTTGGCCTATTATGTGGCTAAAACCATTTTATTTGTTGTTGGTAGTATTTAAGCTTAGAAACAATATCATCTCAAAATATAAGAAAAACATTTTATTTTGTGTGATAAATAGATTTTGGAAAAGTATTAAATGAGCTTACTGTAAACTGAGTAACATTGCTATTTGAAAGAAAGTTTTAGGAATTTCTTTTATAAACTAAATATATCAATATGAAATGCCCAATAATTTCCTAATTTTTCTCTTTTTTAATAAATATAAATTTTTGTTTATTGGATTTATTAAGAAGAAGCCAAATTTTAGATGAGTGTAAAATATAGACAGTATCATCTCATAGGAGACTTAAAAAAGTAATTTGTTGTCATAGCAAAAAAACAGCATTCATTTTAAAATTTAGGCCTGAAACAGTGCTTAAAACCACAAGGTAATGTTATCTTTGAAGAAAAATGTGCAAGAAATTAGATGTCTGGACAGACTTTGTAATACATGAATAAAAATCAATTTGTAGACCTGTGGGAGACCTGTGGTCATTTACATAAACATAAACATCAAGGTTAGAAGAATGATTAATGTCAGGTTAAGCTAATGTACTTCAGTGACAATTAAGGATCAAAGGTATTTTCATCTTAATAATGTTAAACAAGCAATTGTAATGCTTGGAAAATTAGTTTTTTTTTTAAACAAGTATATGTATTCATGGATTGCAGGCTGCATGAACCAACTGACGTGTTTTTAATACTAACAGCAATTTTAGCTGAGCTACTTCCAGTAGAAAGTACTAAGCTTTCTGTGAATGGCAGAAGAAGTGTAAAAGGAAAATCTTAACAGCAATTAAGATATTTTTATTTTTGTAATTAACAGTGATCAAATTGTTTGTTAATAAGAGTTCTAGTCCACATGTTAGAGGCCCCCTCCAAAATGTATCCCGTTTGGTTGGAAAAATCTAATAATGGTGGTGGTAGTTGCTTACAAACATGAAAAGGGGATGTGCCCATTCGGTCTCCTCATGTCACTGTTGGCTAGATATTCTAGGTTACTGCTTTGGCCCCTGGCCCCACTCTGAGCTTCTCAGGCAGCAATTCACAAGGTGGAGCATGCCAGAGATGCACACCCCTTCCTAAATTTGTGTTTTCTCCATACAACTGCTAGTTAGAACAAATTTCAGAAAAAGTGTTAAGAGCCAATAATGGGTTATCTTTCCAATACCATTTCCTATAACAATCACGTGGTGGGAAAGACATTTTGGGATAGAGGGAGAACAGAAAGAAAAGGGTCGGGAAGACGAGTGGTTTTTAGTTTCCCTTAAGCTGCAGCACATGGTATGAATAAGGCTGACTCTTTCTGTGAGAATCATTAAATGTTAGAGCTGAAGGAAACTGACATATTGTGTGGTTCAACCAATTCACTTTAGAGTTGATGGAACTGAGGCCTAGAAAGATTAAGAAACACAAAAATAAGTTAATTGTTGAACAGGGATGACACTCAGGCCTCCTGAAATCCATTCTGGTGTGCTATTTAGGACATTTGTGCTGTTTTATCTTTTTCTAGGTCATAAATTCATGGAAAATTTCATCCTGGTCAGATTCTCCATACAATTGTTAACAAGTCCAGATTGCTGGTAACATTCAATGAAGACATACTTCTTATTATATATTCTTTAATACAAAAATATCCTTCCCTGGATATTGTTTGTTCTACCCTGTGGTAAGGCTAATAAAGCAACATTATTTGTGTAGCATGTAGTTAAATTTATTGCTTACAAAGAGAAAAGATTATGAAATAATAAAATGTTTTTAAATTATAATTATATGATTATTGTAGGCCTTCTATGTATGATTAAATATTAGATGTATCATATGTGTGATTAGAATTACATGATTCTATGTAGTCCCTTTGAATTATATTTTTCATTTAAAAAAATCAGTGAATATTTGTTAAAACATATTTCATAACATAACTCAACAAACCTCCAATGCATATATTTCTCTCTCTGTCTCTCTCACTCCAGACTATTGAAAGTTTATTCAGCTGTTTTTGATGTCTTAAACTACTCTTTTTAGTCATCTGTTGAATTTTTTTTTCCTTTATAAAAATAGACTGAACCTGTATACACAGCATTTGGGTAAAGTAATTATTTTGACTTCTTGTTGATTGTATGTGAAGAGAATTTAGGCTTCAGATTTAATAAGCATATCAGGAATATTCATTCTCAGCATCCACCAGACAATGGTGTGAGTTTCCTACGACTGTTTTCTTTACCCTTTCTGTGCAGACAGCATTATTCACTATAAGCATCATTAAAAAGTGTCAATGAACCCAGCAGTGAACTGACAGTTACTTAAACAGCACATGATCCAAAGCTGTTTGAGGAATGCCAAATGCTTCTTTTTTCAACAAGTTCATTTCATCCAAGGGGGAAAAAATCATTTTATTTAAAGATTTATATTTATGAACATGTTATGAATGTTCTGGATGTTCCCTGTAATGTTTTATGAAAGATACAGATGTGTTTCCAAGAATTATGAAATAAGCCGGCTGGCCAAGGAGACAGTTTGGCCCTTAGTGGGCAGATCCAAGGGACGGAAGGAGTTGGTGGAGCCCTGGAGAGGGATTACACTCGCTTGGCAGTGGGACCTGCTGATCCTCCACCTGACAGTGTTCTGTAGTGCTCTCCTTTGTTCTGACTGCTCTCTCTCAATTCTCCCCAGATGGGTAGTGGGAAGAGCCCAGCTGCTTGGGAAAATAATCAGAAAAATCATTCCTAGGAGCCCTTCCCAATAGTCCAGGTTGGAGGCCAACCACCTGAAGAGGTTGTTAGCCAAGAAGCACTTCTCCTACTCTCTGGTGACCTGCTCTCTGGAGCTGGTTGAGAGAAGGCCAAGAACAGCACAAGGCTGTCCCAGGGAGAGGTGGAGATGGTCTCCAGGGAGGGAAGCTGAGAGAGAGTTCAGGCAACACAACAAATCTCCCTCCATTCTTAGGGTTCATAGAGTTATCTATCATTCCAGTAGAAATGGATATGCCATCACTGGGACTTTTCTCCTTAACTTTAATTTTTATATATTTTCTTTCATTTCCTGGCTTAATTGATTTGCTTGGTTACAGCATATGACTTTAAGTAAAGAGGATAAATTACTGGTCCCTAGAAGGATCTGTCAGCATTCCTCAGAGAAGATCTTTATATCTATGTGGCCGCAGTCTGTAGCTCCAAACCTGGCCAATGCCATGTGGTTGGTTAGTATAGTAACCAAGAAAAAGGTGGTTAAGCATAAGTCAATTCTCATCCTGGAGAAAGCAACTCAGTATGTATTTCACTGACTATAGGTGACTTAGCTTGAGTTCCCTGGGAAGCAGAGCCTGAGACAAGAGCTTTTGTGCAGAAAGCTGATTTTGGTAAATGGTGCCATGGAATAGGAGTGGGGAACTAGGAAAATTGTAATAGAGAAGCAGGGAAAGACAGTCTATGGCCTGTTAGCTGATCATCCCAGGGACTCTATCCTTTTGGAAATCTTCTGAAGAGCCTTGTAGAATGCAAAAATTGCCTGAGGAGATGAAGAGGGGTATATGTATTCACCATTTCCATTCCCCAGGGTCAGGGTTTGTGCCACGGGATTTTAATTCCCTTCTCCTTTCAGGTTCACATGCACAATGATGGTTGAGGGGTTCAGCAGGTGATCTACACAGTAGGTGCAGAGGAGCCTGGGACAGGCAGTGAGGGAAAGGTGGTGCCACCAAGGCAGGCGCTGTCAGAAAACACCATTGTGCTACTAGATGCTCAGCAATGTCTGGCACAAAAAACTACACCCACTGGGAGTGAGATGTGGCCCAGGAGGAGTCCCCAGCAATGGGCTGCAGCACTGCTAGGCAGGACTATGTCCCCAGTTCACACACCCTCTCAACTGTGACTGCTACATGCCTTTGCTGTTTTCAGAGCTGGGCCCGCTACCCTACACTCTACTTTCACTCTCAAATTATGACCTCACTTTTTAATTTTAGTTGGAAAGCAGAATTAATCAGAAGACCCATTTCTAATCTTCTAACCACCAAATCTACCTAGGGTCTTTTTTGCATCAGGACTCCCATACTCGGCCTATATTTCTGTTTCAATGGATGAGTTTCTGTGCCTCTATCCTAAGATAAGCTGTCTATTTTTATACTGGATCCCTCCTTCTCTCACTTACTAACGGTCTTTATTCTTGTGCTCTCTTACTCTCTCCTGCATTGTTAATTTTTCCCTCTCTATTGGATTATTCCTATCAGCATCCAAACATACTATAATATTTCCAATCTTAATAATAAACCAATCCCCCCATATCCTTATACCTCCAACTAGCTAGTGGTCCATTTCTCTGCAGCCCTTTATAGCAAAACTCCTCTAAAAACCTATTTTTACTTGCTGTTCACACTCCCTCATTTCTCATCTTCTCTTGAACTTGTCTCCAGTCTGGCTTTTATTCCTAGAACTATACTGAAATCAGTCTTATCAAGGTCACCAACCTCCTACTTACCAAATCCAATTTCCAATCAATTTCCAATCTTTTCTTCCTTGACTTTTGATAACATTTGACATAGTAAGTGTGCATGGTTGATCTGTCCTTTTTGGCAGTGTTTCTTTCTCTTAGCTTTTGGGACTATAGATGTTGCAGATTTGACCCTGGAGTACACATGGCTCACTCCTCAAATAACTAAGTTTTCTTTACAGTCGTTCCATAAGTGATCTTATCCAGACACAAGGTTTTTCATCCTATCTATATAACATCCTATCTATATTCCTGAATGTATACTCTTGGTTCGGACTTCTCTTCTGACCCCTTACCTCATGTAATCAACTACCTGTGTGTGTCCACCTGGCTGTCTATTAGGTGTCTCAAAATTAACACATCTAAAATAGAGCCCTTGGTTTCCTACTTCAACCAAGGTCAATGTGACCAAACGTTGCAAATAGCAGCACTAGTACCAGGTTGTTAGGCCAATACCTAAGGGATATTCTTGATTCCTCTCTGATCTTTATTGCTGATTTTACTCCCCATTGATATGTTCTCTTCTCCAGAGCTACAGAAAGTGTCTAAAAATATAATTCAAATGATGTTAGTTCCCCACTATAAACCATCCAATGACTTCCTGGCACATTGAGATAAAATGTGCAAGCCTATAGAATTGAGTTCGATCTGGTCTCTGGCTAACTTCAGTGTTGTTTTCTACATCCCACCCATTACTGCACTTCAGCTGTGCTGGCCTCCTCTCTGTTCCTTGAACATGCCAGGCTTGTCCTTGCCCCAGCTCCTTTGTATTTGCTGCCGCCTCCATCCAGAATGCTGTTTCCCAGATGCTGCCATACCTCATTCAGGTCTGTGCTCAAACATTGTCTTCTCAGAGAGGTCTTTCCTGAGCAACTTTACAGGAATTCTGCACACACTCACCTCTAGTTATGTTTTGCCCAACTCTTTTATATGTCTTCATTTTCTCTTTCTACTAATTACTTCCTGATACGTTGGTTTATTTGTTTGCTCTCTGTCTCCATCACTGAAAGCTAAGCTGCCTAAGGCCAAAAAAGCAGGGCATTATGTTCATCTCAACTGGCAAAGCCAGTGCCTACAGCAATGTTTATAACATAGGAGGAATTCAGTAAATATTCATAGAATGAAAAAACAAATGAAGAGAGACTTAATTGAAAATATTGCTGCCGTTATCACAGATATCCACTTACTAGAGCCCAGTAAACAGACTCAAAATTCTCCTCATATAAAAATCCACCCATCTGATAGAAGTATGCAAATCTCTATAATATAAAAAAGGAAAATATAAAGAGCATAGAATTTAAAAGTATTAGAAACATTTTTATTTTCTCATATGAGTAATTAAAAAACAGGACCACGGGCCGGCCCGGTGGCGCACTGGATAGTGCGCCGCTTGTGAAGCGCGGCAGCGCTCCCGTCCGAGGGTTCGGATCCCACGTACAGACCGGCTCCCGCTCACTGGCTGAGCGAGGCGCGGGAGCAAGGCCGAAGCTTGCAATCCCGTCGCCGGTCCCCGGTCCGGTACGGGGGCAACACTGAGGGTTGCGATCCGTTGCCGGACACGGAAAAAAGACAAAAAGAAAAAAAAAAACAGGACCTCGGGCCGGCCCGGTGGCGCACTGGATAGTGCGCCGCTTGTGAAGCGCGGCAGCGCTCCCGTCCGAGGGTTCGGATCCCACGTACAGACCGGCTCCCGCTCACTGGCTGAGCGAGGCGCGGGAGCAAGGCCGAAGCTTGCAATCCCGTCGCCGGTCCCCGGTCCGGTACGGGGGCAACACTGAGGGTTGCGATCCGTTGCCGGACACGGAAAAAAGACAAAAAGAAAAAAAAAAACAGGACCTCCCCCACCACCCACACGACTTTTGGAGAGTCCTGTGGAAAACAGTGATTAATCAGACCTCTGTTCTCTAGTTACCTGAGATCTTATATATACACTAGAATGATCTAGAATGATGGTTTCTCAAGGTTTAGCCCCCGAACCAGCACCACTGGCTTCTCTTCCAAGCCCCTCCCTCCATCTAGGCTTTGTGGCAAATGCTCTCAGACCCTTGTGCCTTCTCAAAATCTTTTGCTCATCTGCTTTCTTCTCGATGCCCGAGAACCCTTATCTTTTCCACCACTGGAATAATAAAATTTAAGACCCAGAGAAATTGGAAGGGGAAGGGAAATCAAGGCTTTGGCCTGCTTTGTTTTTAAGCCACCCAGAGCAATGCAGCCTTGCTAAAAGGAGCTTCCCCTCTTCAAAGCCTGGCTTTTGAAAGTTCTCACTGAAATCTGGGGCCAAAACCCTCATTAGGCCTTATTGTCTATACTTATATTTCCCTCAGGGACTTAATATGGAGAACGACTAGATCCACTTGCTCACTGCTCTCTATTTCTTTTTCCATAAGCAGCTGTTGCTACCCCATTGTGACACAGATGACATCTTCTTGCAGCCAGTCCCTACTTCACTTTGACATCAGATGGTAAAAACACAGAGAAAAAGCAATATTTCTATTAACAGAAAGGTGTTGAATTTCAGTTCTTTTCTTCATTCTTTATTTATTTCTATATTGAACAAATACCTGTTGAGATTTTATTATGTAGGAAGCACTGTGCTAAGCATTGGATATAGAGGACTGTACAGCACCAACACGGTCCCTGCCCTTATGGAGCCTACATTATAGAAGCAGAGGTAGATAGTCAACTAATTTTTAACTAGGATATTTATAATGCCTAACAAAATGAACTGATATATCAGGTGAGCCTGACTTAGAATGAGTAGAAAATGATGGAAAATGGAAAGGGTCTACAAAGGGCAAAGACGGAGAACAGAAGCAAAGGAAACAACACAGACAATACCCTTATGGTAAGAAGGAACAGAAAGAAGACAAAAATCTGGTGTGAACAGAGCAGAGGAAGAAAGCCCCATGATGAGGCTAGACAGATGCGATCGGGCAGATCCACGCACACTTTTAGACTGTGTTAAGGATTTGTGTTTTCTCTGGAGAACCACTGGAAGTCATTCCAATAAATCTTAAAAAAGAAAAGGGGGGGGGGAGTGCAGAATGATATGTATTATTGGAAATAGATATACAATGGGATATATTGGGATGTGTCCCCAAATGTCAGATGTAGGTAATAGTGGTCATAGTAGGAAAAGATAACAATACTGTTTAAAAAATGCAAGTCGATTGAGGTATATTTATTCGAAAGTTTAATTTACCAGCAAGTGCAAAGGATTGTCTTTTATCTTTTACTGTTTTGAAAGGGAAGGTGGTTTATAGTCATAAGGTCCTCTGAAACTGAAGTGAGTAGAGTTGAAGGATTAATTACCAGAAAGAGACAGAAGCCAATTGTGGAAAATGCAAACTCCACTGGCTTTATAATTGAGCAACATTTCAACAAACATATGAACAAACAACAGACAATAAAAATCATGTTTCACAACTCTTTCTTTTTTATATTATATCATAATTTTCTTTGGATTAATTTTATGATAAGATCATTGAAAATTTTTCATGAAAGCCTAAATGTATACATTAACTATATAATAAACATAAGAACTATAACTTTTAACCTTGATTTTACCACCAATATGCAAAAAGATTTATCTGCACTTTTCTTAAATCATCTTTTTAGATGAAGAAATCTTCAATTATATTGAGGCAGTATATTAAAATTCTTCTTGCAAGTTTCCATCATAATTTTCATACTCAATAAAAATCTAAGCAGTGAAATTATTCCAATTTTTTCCACATTATCTGTGACCAAATATATTTTCTTGTTGTGGCGGTGGTTGTTTTTGAACTTGAGCCACCTTTGTGATGAGTACCAATAATGAGTAAATATGCTGGTTGTACTAAGATGATTCCCTTTCTGTTCTGCAGTAGGCCTAAGTAGGAATGCATAAATTTCCAGAGCAGAAAAAACCTACGTAATTGATTCAAGAGGGAAGTTTCTCAAAATGTTAATCAAGTTAATGATTTCAACGTCCACTACTAAAATTAAAGAGGCAATTGCTCTAGCAGTTTTGCTTCTGTAGACTGTTCCATCATCCCAAGAATTCTAAGAGCTTGGGATAATTTCTAACCCAGGGACATTGGGGCTACTTAGGCCACAAGGTAGAAATGGCAAAGCAAAGGCAGAAATTGAGTGAATGAAAAGCCAGCACAGAAAAGGAGAACTTATAAAAACCAATAGATGGAGAGAAAAATAGATGGCAAAAGTCAAAAAGCCTGTGGTAAAATATGGGGCATAAAATTATCATTAAGGAGGTGGTCAGAATCACAGAAACACAATACCAGAAACAAGAGGACCTTGAAAAGAGCTCAATGCTGACAATGAAAGCAAAAATAAACAAGTGGAACTATGTCAAACTAAAAAGTTTCTGCACAGCAAGGGAAACAATCAACAAAATGAAAAGATAACCTAAGAGATGGGAGAAAATATTTGCAAATTATATATCTGATAAGGGATTAATATCCAAAATATGTAAGGAACTCACCCGACTCAATAGCAAAAAATAAATAGCCTTACTTAAAAATGGGCAAAGACCTTAATAAACATTTTTCCAAAGAAGATATACAAAGGGCCAACAGGTATATGAAAAGGTACTCAACATCACTAATCATCAGGAAAATGCAAATTAAAACTACAATGAAATACCATCTCACATTTGTTAGGATGATTGTTATCAAAAGGACAAGTGATAACAAATGTTGACAAGGAGGTAGGAAAAAAGGAAACTCTTGTAAACTATTGATGGAATGTAAATTGGTATAGTCATTGTGGAAAACAGTATGAAATTTCCTCAAAAAAATTAAAACTAGAACTACCACATGATCCAGCTCTCCCACTTCTGGATGTATATTCAAAAGAAATAAAATCAGTATCTTGAAGAGATATCTGTACTCCCCTATTCATTGCAGCATTATTCACAATAGCCAACACATGGAAACAACTACATAAATAAATAATAAACTATTATGCAGCCATAAAAAAGGAGATCCTATTATTTGTGGCAACATGAGTGAACCCAGAGGACATTGTGCTAGGTTAAATAAGCCAGACACAGAAAGACAAATGCTGCATGATCTAATTTATATGTGGAATTTAAAAAAAATCAAACTCATAGAAGCAGAGGGTAGACAGTGGTTACCAGTGTCTGGGGGGAGGCAGAGGAATGGGAAGATGTTGGTCACAGGAGACAAACTTTCAGTTACAAGATGAATAAGTTCTGGGAATCTAATGTATGTCATGCTGACTATTAAAAGAAAGAAACGAACTCAATTCCTGCTCTAATTGGCAAGACAGAGTAGGTGCCATGACCCTTTATAAATTCCACTTATGATGCTCTCTGGGGATCATGTTGTCCTTTTCTTGCTTCTGGGTCAGGCACTCACAATAGAACAACCAAATGATCAGGTAGTTAATTACATCCAAGGCCAACGTGGACTTCTCCAAGCATAAAAATGGTAAAAAGTTAAACTATTCCCATCCAAAGTAACAATGGTATCAATTTTCACTGGTCAAAAGACAGTTTCAGTCTCTTTTTTGAGGTAACATATAAACGGGAAAACTTCATTTTGAAATCTTGAAATTTATTTTGGCTTTACTTTAGTCTTTAAAATAAAAAAGGAATTTACTTGATTTAGGGGCTTGCCCCCACCCAACCCCAAGCTCTTTCTATTTAGCAGGAATTATTCTAGCCAGTTGCCCACTGTAATTATTACCTTACTTAGCACAATAATCTTGTTGGTTTTTGCAAAGATTTTTACCTTGATGTGGTCTCCAGGATGCCACAAGTATCTAGCTTATTACATTTGGTGACATTTGTAAACTATATGATTCGGTAACAATGGTTCAACTTTACAAGCTCCTTCTTTCTCTTAAAGAGCTCTTGTGGGACTTTTTTCTTTGTGCCAGTTCACTCCCTCTTTGAAAAGACTGGAACTTGGGCCGGCCCGTGGCTCACTCGGGAGAGTGTGGTGCTGATAACACCAAAGCCAGGGGTTCGGATCCTATATAGGGATGGCCAGTTTGCTCACTGCCTGAGCGTGGTGCTCACAACACCAAGCCAAGGGTTAAGATCCCCTTACCGGTCATCTTTTTAAAAAAAAAAAAAGAAAGAAAAGACTGGAACTTAATCTCTTGTTATTGCACGTCCTTCTTAGAGAGTTAGTAAAGGCGTTTAAATTCTGCTATGCATGTGACACAGGACAAGCATCAAATGAGTCTTCAAAGCTCTGTTGGGTCTGGTGGTGATTTCCAGCAATTGGATGTCACTCTGTACTTAATCTAGGGACCGCAGAATTTGATGAACAAATACACTGATTTGGGGACTTTCTTCTCAGTCAAACTGTGGATAGCGTCAGATTTTATTCCAAGCATTTTTTCTGTATCTCATTCTAGGAAGTTTTAGATTAGCTAAAAATATGTGTAAACAACTTTGAAGATTTTTTTTTCCCTGTAATTAGTGTAATTTTTTGCACTCTGTTCCCCTGGTTGAAGATAATAAGTCTGGTGAGATCTATGAGTTGTTAGGAGATAATTTTGTTCATAACTTATTCCATATCATTTAAAAAAGAAGTTTCAAGACAAAAAATAAACCGTAATAGCAATATAAGTATTTCTTGTAAGTTGATTTAATGAGAAAACTATCTATACTACACTCTTCATTTATGAAATGTTTAAATTGCTAGTTGCTTTTTTTGGTTTAATTTCTGTTCTTTAAAAAAGAAAATAAATTATTGTCTTTAGAACTATTTTTAGGATCATCTCTTGTTTACTGGGTGTTTCATCCATCAACACACACCTACAATGATTGTGTGTTTTAAGATGACATTTCATTCTTTCTGACCCATCAGGAATTTCTGGTTAGAGAAATGGGTAAGATTCTGGTACTTTTACGTGAATATGTGGTAAGCAAGAAACAGTGAACTGAAGAAGCATCTTCCCATTTAGGATTTAACTAAAGCCATCAGTGCTTTGTTCTGCTGCGTCCTGGCTGTCGTTCGACCCAATTAATTTCTAAAAGTGTGAGGTCCTAGCAGCAGGGTTTAAACCAGGCATTCTCAAATTAAATCTTAGAGTCAGAGTCTTTTATTTTATTTTTTAGGGGGAGAAAAGAAGGGGCCTGGGAATGAAATCCACGTTGCTGAGGGGATGGTTTTTTTCCCTGAAACAATTTCACATAAGCCTGCTTTATTAAAACACACACACACACACACACACACACACACACACACACACACATTCACCCCTGGTTTAATTGCCACTAAAACAACCATCTAGAGACTCAGGAGTGGGTGTTACTAAGGGTCATCAGACCCCCAGGGAATTGCAGCAGAGAATGAGCATGGTGCATTACCAAATGTGACTGTGGGTTTCCCTCTTCACTTCTTGATCACACCTTCTTTTTGCTTCTCTCACGGTCCCCCTGACACTACACCACTATGTTCCCCAGAATTTTCTTTGACAGTTCATTAAGACACCAAGTTACCACGTTTCCTGAAAAAAATTATTTTTCATATTCTCTATTTCCCACAGTGGATCTGACCAAAGCAGTCCTTAATTGTCTGCCTGAACTTTTTATGGGACCACACAGAACATTTCTCCTGAGATGTGGCCTCTACTTCTCCAAGGTAATCTACTAATCTTACTTACCCTGTACCTATTTCTATTTTTGCCTCTACCTCTTTCCTGAAGTCTTTCCTTTGCCAGAATGACTTTCTTTTCCTACTGTGTGGACACTGCAGGAGACCAGAGCCATGCAAAGCAGCAGAATAAAGATTATGAGATAGCAGTCAAGTATGAACATTAACTGGACGACCGAAGAGATGTCAGAAGCTTGGGTTATACTGCCAAGAGAACGCTGGGGTTAGAAACCCAGTGAGGAGTCCAGAATTGGAAGATATATAGCTATCAGAGGCCTAGGTAAAGGCCAGTCAGAGGTCAGTACCAGGCAGGAAGTCAAATCCATAGCCACAAGATGTCAAAGCAAAGCAGCATGGAGATTCCAATAATTACTACTTCAGACAGGAAATCTTTTAGAGTATGATCCAATCTCAGGCTATGATTCTACAAGGGTCTACCAGTGTGAATAAATGAGCCATGTGAGAGAGCTGGCAAATTAGTTAACAGGACTTAAAATAGGAGTATGGTTCTGTATCCTTGCTCCATGTTCTCCCAGTTACAACCCCCCACCCCCTCTAGACGGATAAAACCCACAATTCTGCTTCCACTCAACACCCTGTGAATAACAGTTGCCTTCTTGTCTATATATGATAAAAACATGTTATATAATTAAGTTTATGTCACCATTTTCAATATTTCTATATTTCCTATAGACTTTTCTCCAGTGGGAGAAGTATTTTTGTAAGAACTCTTTCTAAACTCTTTCTAAACTGTTTTTGTAGCACCTAGACCAGAGATGGCAAAACAGTTAATATACACAGAATGGCCTCCGTGGATCCCACCTCTGGCAGCCATCGCTTTAACTAGGGCACAATTTCCTGCTGAGCTCCAGCTTTACCTGAGCCTTCTCAACAGAGCTCTCTGGGAAGCTACAACCAATTTGACTGAATAGGCACTCCAGTTGACACAGTCACCACCCTTGCCCCTTTGGCACAGCTGGGGAAATTAAATGTTCTTGATAGAAATCTTGACTTAATGGCTTGGGAGGGAAATTGCCCTATTCCTTTACCAGAAATATAGCTAGACCAATTGAATGAAGCAAAAATAACATGAATATAGACATTTTTAGCTGGGCTTTGGAAATGGATACCATTACTTCTCTGGGACAGGTACAAACAACTTAGGTGTGAATGTTTTCAATGAATTGAACACTTAGCAAGAAAGTTTCTCACTCTTTCTCTCTCCCTCTCTAAGTGGGAAAGTATTTAATCCTCTTTGCAAATACAGTTTCAGCTCTCAACTTAACAGGACTGCCTACTGTGTTGAATTATGTACAGAGGTTTTTCTGACATAGATCACTGTCCCCCAGGGACAGAACCAAGACTATTCATTTTGTGCACAACTATAGGTCAGATTGAAACCTGTGTGTCTCTGGCAAAAAGCCAGTGCTTTATTCACCACGTCACTCAACTTTTCTCCTCATGCTATATAATTACAACACAAGTGCCCAGCTTGACATTTCAATCCAAATATAAGTGGACATAAAAATCCAATCCAGACGTATGACAGGCAAGAGACTATAAATTTTTACTTTCAAAAATACAGAGACTAGGATAAAAGACAGAATAGACACAATTTAGAATGCTGGCTTTCAGTAGACTTAAATCACTAAATCATTTGAACATGGAACACCTTGGTGAGAAAGCTTTGGAGAGAGTGAGTATATGTATGCATGTATGAATATATGTGCACCTCTTTTTGTGTGTTAGGAGTGGCTTAAAGAGGTTAGAGGGGGCGGAAGGAAGGAGGTACCTTCAGTCAGAGGGTTTGATGTGAATGCCTCACTGTTTTGCTACCATGTCTTCCTGTAGGTGGCAGCACTAGCAAGGCTGGGGTTAGAGAAGAAAGGTTTAGCTTTCAATCCTGAAGAATTTTAGTAACATGAATAAAGAAAGAAATTAAAATATGTCTTCTGCCTTTTTAATTCACTGAAGATGCTGAAAGTCTTTTAGGCAGCCAAACTGTTACTAAAATGAAAATACACACACACACACACACACACACACACACACAGAGTTATATCATTTTCAGAAAACAGACCAAAGTTGGGAAACTTGTCATCATCACACTAGAGAGACTCAGAACATTTCATGTTCTCTGTATGGTGGAGAATGTTCTCTGTTTGGCTCGAAGTATCACTTCTCATTGATAAGCATAAAGAAAAAATTCAATCTAGACCTTTTGCTCATACTTCAGTGAACACTTGGAAGTCAGCCATGGTAAAGTTTGTAGCTGGGGTTAGACTCTCAGACTTCATTTTTGAGAAGAATAAACGTAATTTCATATTATTACCATTATCTTACTATTCAGTAATTAATAGATTACTAAACCAGTAATTAAAGATAATAAAATAAAATAAAAATTCAGCCAATCAACCAATAACAAATAAACCCAGACTTAATATAGAATTTAACAGATATTGTCTGCTGGCATTAAAAAAAGTGTAACAGTGAGCATGTTAAGAATTATGTTTTGTAAACTTTGGTTATTACTAACCATAAGATTCTAAATCTAGGATCCTAGCCATGAAATTGACTTAACAATATGGTCTTTTATATAAAACCTAATTTAATAAATCTGTTTTGGGGGTTATTTTGCTCCTCCACATACACTGTAAACTCCTGAATAACCATATTATTTCACTTCCAGCAGCAGCAGTATCACCATCACTTTTTGCACAATCTGTATATAAAATTCACTTTATACTAACCCTACCGACAAATGGAAGGGGTGGTATTATTTTCTCCATATTTCACGTTGGGAGGCTGAAGATTAGAAAAATTAAGCAACTTGCCCAACTGCATATAACAGCTGAGGGCCAGTGCCAGAGTGTGAATTCTGGTGTCTGGAGACAATACTCCTCTAACTTGCTGTCACTCTTCTGCCTCTTGGTGATTCCCACTGCCAAGCAAAGTGAAGGACACAGAGCAGGTGCTCAACCAAACGGATGGATTCTATTATTTTAAGATATCATTACTCTTGACGATCTGGTTAATTCCACAGTTGCCCATTATCTGTGCTCAAATTAATGAATTTTTTTTTAATCCCAAAGAGGGGTAGGGGAAATAACTATTTTCTTGTCAAATTACCAAGTCACTGGTGCCATTATTTATTGGAAAGAAGCCTTCTAGAAGGAAGGTATAAAATCTGTCACCACCATCTGCATTCAAAAAGTAAATACATTTCCTTTGGAAAATTTATACTTGCACTTTCATAATTAAATTGGTACCGCTTTATTTAATCTTTTGGGTGATTCTTTTCTCATCTTGTAAATGGGAGTTCTATATGCTCACTATTATTCAGAGAAATTTGCTTTTCATGTTAGCTGATTGATTACCCTCTGTATTCCACTAAATAAAGAAATTTCTTAGATTTCTACATGTCACCCTTTCTAGAATAACAGCAAAATCAGTCTATATGCTACTCATGTGAGCTATGTTGATATATATTCAGTCTGTAAGAATTTTAGTCTGAATGCCCTTAAAGAAAAGCATATTTTGTGGTATTTCTCCTGGAAATCCCTCAAGAGCAAGCAATGTGGTAATATTTCTCATTGAAACTGCATTTTTCTTCCAGTGGTGGCCGAAGGAAACTGTGAGAAAATTTGCTTCTTTAAAAGATATCACTTCTGTCTCATAATGTTTCTGAAGGACACCGGTGGAATATGTAGGTGGTCATGTTTTATAAGGAGGCTTTGACCTCACAAGTGCCTTTGACCTACGGCTCATAAAGGGCCTTATAAGCATTAATTAATTAATTCTCCCAGCACCCTTATGGAGTAGGTGTATTATACAACCAAGGTCTAGTATTTACTGCAATTTTGTGACCATGAGAACAGCCACAGAGCTGTTCACTGTTCAACTAGTTTTGTGCCATCAGAGAAAGTTTATTTTTATTGTTCAGCTGGAGGGAGAGCTGACCTACTATGTGGCAAGTACAGTGTTAGGTACTTGAACTATATTAACTTATTTATACCTCATAACAATCAGGCAAGAAACTTATTTCCACCTTACACAAAGGTCAAAGACCTCAGTATGACCAAATTCAAATGCATCACAGAGGGACAGCTGTATGTCTCCCTGTATGTCTGTACATATGGTGAAGAAAATTGTATGTTTCCATGATATTACTGTGCCTCACTGACTATGTGCTGTCCTGTATTGAAACCAGATGGCTTTTCTGACATATCTTTGACATTCTTCTGCTAGCCCTCCTCACCACTGCTTTCTGCTGCTTGGCCATACTGGAACATTTCTCTCATCTGTAATTCTGGGCAAGATGATTTCAACTACTTGAGACAGAACTAGGAAGGTGCCATTATTGTTTTGTGCACATTTTTATGAACCTTATACTTACCCAGTTTTCTAGGGTTAAAATTCAATTTGCCCCACTACAATTTTTTTTATAGATTAAGAGTACCTGAAAGCAAAGACTGATATATTAATTGATTTAAACCGCCAAAATTTAGCACCATGTCTGGCACATACTAAGTAGTCAGAAGATATTTGATAAGCTGACAAAATCAAAGAGTCCTTGACTTCGTTCATTTCCCATCTACATAATGACTTTTCCAAGATGATTTAAGCTAGACAAATTTTAGAATTTTTGCAATGACTATAAAGCCACTTTTCAACTCAGTATTTTATAATATTGGTAAATACTACCAATACTTTACTATCATTTGTAGTATAAAGGAGTAATAACTCACTATTCTATGAAGGTAGGATGGAACTTAAAGGAAAGAAAAAGAACAGATAATGTGAGTTGAATGATGAAAAAAAAGTGACACAACAATCCATTGGTGTACCCTAGGTCTTCTTTATAATTATGAAAAATTTCACTGATTGAAACAAATGAAGTAAAAAATGTTGCTGGGAATATTATCTTTTTTTAAAGATAGTATAAATTATAGGGGTATACCATCTTTTTGAAAATCTAAACTATAGAGGAAGCTATATTTCAAACTCATCAGTCAGAATGGTCTTATTGAAATATGAATCAAACAATGTTAATCCCCTCTTCAAAACTCTCTATATGGCTTCCCATCACACTTAGAATAAAGCCTAACACCTTAAGATTGCCTAAAGGCTCTTAACAGCCTTTTCTTTTCTCTGGCCTATCTCCTCCCGTGATCCACTCGCTAAGCCTGCCTTTAGGCATATTTCTCCAGACTTATTGACGTCTTCCTTTGGAACAGGCCTCAGGACCTTTGCACGTTCTCATGCCTCTTGCTGCCATTCTCCTTCCCACATCCCTTGATTTCCCTGTGGCTCCCTCCCTTATTTTATCTCCCTGCTCAAAAATTCCTTCTCCTCCACCCTGGCCCACTTCTCCCTCCATTTAACTGCCCACATGCTCAATCTCTAGCTCTCTGGGATCTTTTATTGTACATCCTTTTTTTATTTTTTTAATTTTTTATTTTTTTTCCTTTTTTTTGTCTTTTTTCGTGACCGGCAACGGATCGCAACCCTCAGTGTCGCGCCCGCACCGGGCCAGGACCGGCAACGGGATCGCAACCCTCGGTGTTGCTCCTGCACCTCGCTCAGCCAGTGAGCGGCCGGTCTGAATGTGGGATCCGAACCCTCGGCGGGAGCGCTGCCGCGCTTCCCAAGCGGTTACCTTTCATTACATTGAATATTTATAAATGTATATCTGTCACTTCCTACTATAATGTAAGGTCTGTGAAGGCAGGGATTTTGTCTATCTTAAATCATAGCGCCTAGAGCCCATGGCAAGTTCTCGTGAATGAAAGAATGAATGAGTTGCTGCACGACTTTCTAGTGTACGGAAGTTATTAAAGACACATGATATTTTGTTATACTCTGTTTGTATGATAATACTTGATTTTTTTCCAGGCATCAGAATTCCTACGCAAAAAAAAAAAAAAAAAAAAAAAAAAAAATAGTGCTTTCGAAAAATGCAGCTCGGTGCATTACTTCTTATAAAAATTCCTCATCATAACTAAGTATTTTTGTTTGTTTGTTTGTGGCCTTCATAGATGTGATGTCCTTGATGCTATACTGAGCAGAAGCACAAAGCTGTGGCATTTCCTTGATTTCTTCATTTGCTAAATGTTACCACAAGTATAATTTGTGGCACTCAGACTCTAAGTGATGACCTAAAAGGCTGTACCATAGTAATTCAATAAAGTACTGGATCTTAGCCTGTTGCTTCTATTCCTAGAACTAGCTAACCGATAATACATATCCATTTTATAGAGAGTTGACTTAGAACAAATAGTGAAAAATTGTTTATACAAGGTTATATTATTAGGTGGGTTGAAATAGAAACACGAATTCCAGCAGTGTTTTCCACCACACTTTCCTCTCTGCATTTAATGGAGGAAATTAAAATGCTTCCAGGGCCAATCCCAAAGGTCCTCATAGAAAAAAAGTATGGCCAAACCAGTCTCAGCAGAAGGACCAGCAACAGCATTAGTTTTACCACGCTGCCTGTCAGCCCTTTATGAATAAAAGCTTTCCTCCAAGGGGGGAAATTTCCCCTCCCCCTACCCCCCAGGATACAAGGAAAGAGTCATATAACATCCAGTAAGGTTGAGTATCTTATAAGAGATTGAGAAATACATTTCTATCTTGGTTATTTTTGATCTTTTTTAAAAAATCAAAATACTTTGCGTGAATAAAACTTCCTAGCAAAGATTTTTGGGTATCTCTATTTTTTTATTTATCTTTTATTGAAACATAATTGTTTGTACATATCTGTGGGGTACAGCATTGAATCTCAATACCTGTGAGCAATATGTTGGGTATCTCTATTTTGAATGTTGTAGAAATAATTTAATTTTGGAATTCTAACAGGCCTTAATGGAATTAATCTCCTCTCTACAGATGAGAGGTTCAGTCATGAGGTTCTCAGTCAGTTCTCTTTATTCCACAGCAAACAACCCTCCCAACTAAAACGGAAGCACAACCAAGAAGTCATCTGATGAAAACGATATTTCTTTCCAATGCTAACGTTCTGAAAGCACTTTAAGAACCCACAGTGCGATAGCTACGTGACATTTAATGGATATATGAGCTCATAATTAGGAGTTGGATTCATATTTATTGCAACTACAAAATTCAACACTAAATATACCATTTTCATGATTAAAAATATAACACATTTATCTCAGTAGTCAGTGAATGATTGTGGGTAAAACAATTTTTCTTTAATGTGACTGGTGACCGGTTTAATTTTTAAGAGACAACACCACGTTTAGTATATATTTTCCCAGAATAACATAATTTATGCAATTTTATCCACTCGACAAAGGTACTTAAAACAAAGTTTCTCATTAATCCTGCTCTCTGATGTATCATGAAGACAAGTGAAGTTTGATATGATAGCCTAAATTTCTGCATTCTCTTTCTCCAAACTTTGATTGGCAAGTTGAAGGGCACTGCATGCAAAAGAAGAGTTTTAAGAAACAGAACTGATTTGTAGGTATGTCTAGGGAAATTACAGTAGTCCCCCCTTTTCTGCTGTTTTTCCTTCTGTAGTTTCAATTACCCATAGTCAACTGTGGTCCAAACATATTGAATGGAAACTTCTAGAAATAAACAATTCATAAGTTTCAAAATTGGGTGCTACTCTGAGTAGTGTGATGAAATCTTGCACTGCCCCACTCAGTCCTACCACGGATGTGCATCTTAACTTTGTCCAGCACATCCATTGCAGAGGCCACCAGCCCGTTATTCACTTAGTAGCCATCTTGGTTATCAGATCGACTATCCCAGTATCGCAGCACTTGTGTTCAAGTCACCCTGATTTTACTTATTTGCTCCTCCTTAGGAGACAGTCTAATTTACATAAAATATATTAAGGTTTAATTAAATCATAGAAGAATATTTTACATGAGGGTCAGTGTTTGAATACGTACATGCTTGCCTTACATTCTTCATACCCTTAGTCTTTTCTACCTTTAGTAGAATATCCCGTGATAAAAATGGACAGAGAGCTCCTGGATCAGTGTTTGACTCATTTATTATTTCCTCAGAGTTCAGTAGTTTCATGTTTATGTACTTAGGCTTCCTTTGGCCCAGCGTTTCTTTGCTTTGGCTTTGTATACCAAGGCAACTGTCCAGATGATTTTAGCCAAAATCCACTTTGGACATTTTCTGGGGTTTAGAGAGCCATGTGTGAGTCTTGCAGTTTATTCATTAACATTTTATGTTAAGTTAAAATTTACACTAAACTTCATTTACAGACAGATGTTTTAACAAAAGAACCTTAATGAGTAAGATGTTTAGCCCTCAAATTCTTTTTATTGTTGCTGCTGAGACTGAAATTAACTTATATATGTTTACTGTTTCATTCAAATTTGAAAATACATAAAAATAGAGTAGTAAATAAACTGTGTAACATCATACTACAGGATAATATATCTTGACAAGCATATATATTGCCTGAGAATTAAACAAACCAATAATAATCACAAAGCTGTGCTAAGTTGAATAGGACAAAAGCGAAGAAAGACATAGCCCTGATATCTATTCATGATTTCTTGTATCTCAGACACTGTATATGTTATCTCATTCAATCTTTACAGTAACTGTAAGAGAAAGGTATTACTATAATAGTATTACTGGAAACCAAGATTAAGTAATTCCCAAGATCACACTAATTCACTAATTGACATATGTAGAATTCATGACCAGATATTTCTGTCTCTCTATTCATGACATAGCTCTGGGGAGCTAAGGGGGAAAAAAGCCATTATGGACACAATTTTCAAGATGTCCCAGAACAGGTTGACCACAAGCCAATAAATATAAACACACTGCTCGTGGAGTTAGCTCTTTTCTTCAGATTTTCCCAAGGAGTTACTTTCTTTTCACTTCACTTTTTTTTACACAAAGCTGAGTTAAGATATCAGTTTTAAGAAATAAAACTGACTAGTAAATGGGAACGTTCATGTGACAGTTGAATCTATTATGAAGCTATTTTTAAAATCACACTTAAATAAGGTATTTCAAGTTGCATTTTTTCCAGCTCAAAAGATATTTTAACAGATTCAATAACTTCTGAACCTAAACTCCTAAACTTCTTCATTTCTTTTTTGTTTGTTTGTTTGGGTTATTTTGTTCTTACTATCAGACAGGTAATATTACCAGAATTTCTTTTTGGAGGAATAGGATATGGAGTCGTGGTGGGCCGGCTACAATAAAGAACAATCTTTGTTTAAAGGTAAGGGTTTTTGAATCTTTTATCATGTTCTTATTCTCTCTCTCTCTCTCTCTCTCTCTCTCTCTCTCTCTCTCTCTCAGTTCTAGGACTGCTGTATTTTAGGGTCACTAAAAGAGCAGCTAACCATTTGACACAGTGTTTGGATTCTCACCCCCACACAACAGACCCTCATTACCAACCTGTTAATCACTGCCAAAGGAGCGAGTCCCCTGAGAGCTCTCAAGCCTCCTTTCCCCCAAGTAGATCTTTCCACACTTGGTATCAAATTGCATTGTAATTACAACACCGGCACTGAGTAGTTTAATTGTACATTAGAAATGAGGAGGCTTTTTTTCAGCTTGCACTTAAAAGTTTCTTAAACTATTTAGTACATGTTTGTGCATCAGCAAGAAGTACAGAGTTTGAAATTTGTTCTCACAAATACATACTCATTACACACAAAACACCTGAAGCCCAGATCTCTTTGAAACAAAATGCCATTCCTAAGAGCTTCAACCTACCCATGTGGAGTTTTATATATTTTTTTTTGTCATTGGAAATTGCCCCATCCTTTATTTAGCCATTAGGTTAGCTATTCAAGAGAAAAGTTTGTTCCATCAACAATCATTTTGTTTATTTGATGCTGAGTAGCCAAACTTGCTGCTGTTTACCACCCACCCAGTGGACTGCAGGCACTGTTAGCACTAGGAGCTCAAGCATGGCCACTTGGGCCTTGTCTCCTTTTCTCCGTGTCCCTGCTCTGCCTGCTTGCCTGTCTTCACTCTGTAGGCTGGCTCTCTCCATAGAGTAGGCAAGATGGACCCTGGGAGAACCAGATCTTTATTTTTCTAGGAAGAACAGCTCTTTCTTCCAGTGTCTATGTATCAATCACTGAAAAGGACTTGACTTCTCTTTGTTTGAGATACATATCATCATTGGAGCTATGATTCTATCCAAAATAATTCAGAACAAAAATTGGCCCAGCCTCAGTGATATACCTACCCGTGCACTGTTGGCATGTTTCAACGGTTACAGTCCCACCAGGACTCTATGGGCTAAAGGAGGATTGTTTCTCCAAGGTCGTGACGCAGTCACCATAATATGATATTCTCCTTTACCAACCCCCCACAAGTTGCCAACAACAGGAAAACTAGCAGTTAATACTCACTAAGTATAAGTCCAGGAATTCAGAAGACCACCATTATTTGCACTCTCTCTCCCTACCAATCTAAACTCTTCAACATGAAGACAGAGCTTGAGCCAAGCCAGTTTCCTCACCCTCCCTCAAATTCACAATCCTAACTCTATCCTGTAGTCTGCACTGTTTTCATCCCCCACTCTTCCAGGATTGGCTTCATTTTCTTTTTATCCATTACTCTAACTACTGTATTTTTAAAGAAACAATTCAAGCCTTCATCTAATGCACATCCTTATACAACTATAACTAATAACAAACATGCTTATATTTTTCTTCTCTTATTTCTTATAATATTGTATTAATCATACTAGCCATTTGCTATACATATCTTCCATTCCCAACAATATCATACTTACTAAGTATAAGTTTTGCAGTTTTGCTTCCTTCAACATAATGATATGTCTGCCCATAGGCATGGGAGACTATGTCTCTTTGTTCACATCTAACAAGAAGGGGAGAGAGAGAGAGAGAGAATACGAATCTGGCTTCTCGTCAGAGAAGCCTGACTTCCAGCTGCATTAGCCCAAACTGTCTTAGGACTTGCCCATTCCAGATCCAATCACTGGCCAGAGGATAGGAGTATTTGATAATCATCAGTTGATACACCAATCATCTGAGGCAAAATGAAAGCAATAACAAGACCACTATTATATCAAATCCTGAGCTGAATATACAGTAATAAGTCAAATATAAATACAAATTGAATGGACTATAATGGAACTGAAGCATGTAATAAGCTGGTTAAATAAAACTCAGTAATAATTAATACATAACCCCTGTTCAATTAGAATTAAAAGGGAATATCATTGCAATTCACATTAATCTTGTCTTATTCACAATAATTCTTAATTAGTATATTTTTAATAATTTCCTAAAGGATTTATCTGATTAATTCCTATATCATATTATTAAGCTTAGTACAAAATTCTTAAAACAAAGTGTTTTATTTTATTTTATTTTTGTCCTTTTTGTGACCGGCCGCACCGCGCTCAGCCAGTGAGTGCATCAGCCAGTGAGGCCATCCCTATATAGGATCCGAACCCACGGCGGGAGTGCTGCTGCGCTCCCAGCGCCGCACTCTCCCGAGTGTGCCATGGGCTTGGCCCAAAGTGTTTTATTTTATTTTATTTTTGTCCTTTTTGTGACCGGCCGCACCGTGCTCAGCCAGTGAGTGCATCAGCCAGTGAGGCCATCCCTATATAGGATCCGAACCCACGGCGGGAGTGCTGCTGCGCTCCCAGCGCCGCACTCTCCCGAGTGTGCCATGGGCTTGGCCCAAAGTGTTTTATTTTTAAGGAATGATACCGTTAAGTAATCTGAAGAACATTATTGTAAAAAACCCCTTATCCCACTGAGACAATTCAACATAATGTCATCAGTTTCAAAAAATAATAAAGAATTTGATTTCCAATGACCATGTCCCAAACATATTTCTCCTTATGTCTTAATCATCAAGAGATTGGGAATGTCACAGAGAACAGTATATGATTTATAGAGTATTCGTTCTCCATAATACCTGAACAATAATTTTTTATACCTTGTTACAGCATAAGACTTCTAAAAAAGGGAAAGACTTGAAATTAATGTGTGGGTGTTGACGTAGATGGATTATGTGTAGGAGTGAGGTGAGGGGCTCTTTCTTTTGGCCCTTTTCCGTAGAAGGCCTGTGGGGCACTTACCAAAAGCAATTCTCTTTTTCTTTTGTCAAAAAACCTCTTGGAAAGTCATCTGTGCCTAGACTTGAGTGGTCCTGGTTACAGCCAAGAACTTTCCTTATCTGAAATAAAAGAGAATGAAACCAGGGCAAAGATAATAATCTTGGATAGCAATACCATTATAGTACCTTAATAACCAGTGTCCACACATTCTGAACTGTTTCATCCTTTAATGTTCTGTGTCTCTCTTGTCAGATGTATTTGCCTAGAAATCTGTATATAAATGTATGTATGTGTGTGCACTCACGAATGTGTGTGTGTGTGTGTGTGTGTGTGTGTGTATAGTATTATTCATTTCATGGAGAAACTGAGCAAAAAAATAACTGCTTAATCAATAAAGTTTTATATTTATTTTTTTCAGTAGCTCTGAGAGACCCAATATAAGGCAACCTTTTCCATAAAGTTATTTCTCAAAATCTCTATTGAAGAGCAGCTCATGGATATTAATATTTTATGCATAGACATTTGCTATTTGGTGGGGGAAGCTCATTCTCCAAGCTTCTTTGGGGATTTTTTCCCTTGCTCTGTGCCTCACATTTCTCCTGGACACTAAGGCCAAAGGAAATAAGAAAGCAGCAGAATACAACAACATTGAAAGAACGCTCAAGTTGATAGAATTATTTTTCTTCTTGTCTGATAACCAAGTGCAATTCTAGAAATATACTAAAATAATTTTAATATACAAAAAAATACAAAATAATTTTAAACACTGAGAAATATCTTTTTCAAGTTATTCTAATAGAGTTTAAGACCATCAGATTTTTTTTTTAAAGTAGAACATGCTTAGACACTAACAGATATTTCCCATAGGTAGGATCAATTTACATAGGTGTTTAATCTTTATATTCAAAACCATGCCTCAAATATGATTTTATCCTAGATTCCTTACCTAATAAGAGGATGAATGTGTCAGGGGAAGAGTATAATTTATTCTGTATTCACCATAGTACTTGACCAATACTTTTCAATAACCTGTGATGACACATATTTTCCAAAAAAGCAAGGATTTGAAATTGAATACCTAAGTATTGACTTGGTATTTTGGTCTCATATATCATTTACAGCCAATATACAGTTCTAAAACTTGACATGTTAACGTGAATTAGGCAACTAAGAACATCATTGTCTTTTCCTGTACACTGTGCAGAAAGTGAAATAACAGCACATTGTTGCATATGAGATGACCCAACTTTAAGAAAAGGGCATGCAAGTTTGGATGCTGAGTATTGCATGACCTAGATAGACACTCTCTATATAATCATTACCTATTTCATAACATGGATTAAAACACTAAAGTAATTTATTTTAAATGTATTTAGAAAATTACTGCCCAACTCATAATGTTATCTCTAAAAATTAATATTATCAATTATCTTGCAATAAGTCAAATAAAAATATTCGAGGGTATTTAAAAATTGTTTAACTCAGAAATGATTGCTCATTTCACAGAACACTCACTTAATAGATTTTATTTTAAAGTATTTCTAACCAATTTGTGCAACTTAAAATTTGGTGTATTAAAACAACAGATATCCAGCATTCTATCCTTTTCATAATGCCAAGAAGAAACAAAAGTCATATGCTGGGTTTCATACTTGCACTTGCATATCTGCAATTACATTTTTAAGTAATCACTAGCTTCAGATACATTTGCACATACATATTTTGCTCTCACAGACTTGAAATAATTTGTGATAGACAAAAGCCATAAAATAAAACCTTCCCATTCCAAAAGGTGTGGTTAAATTGGAGGACCTCTATTTTATCTCCATTAATTCATACCTACACAACCAGATTCTGCCAGAACTTAAATTACTTTCTAGAACTAAACAGGGCTTCTCTGGAACCATACGAGCTTTTCCTTACCATTAGAGTACTATTAAATAGACAGCTGTAACTTTCCAAGCAGTTTTGAAAAGTAAATTCTCTGATATCAAAACTAAAACATCCTCAAACAGCAGCTGCAGCACTGTTAACTCCCAATCAAATACCTCTGGCTTATGGCTGAACTGAACTGACCAATAAGCTACTGATCAGAGCCCCTTTACCCCTAAGTACCCACAAACTGGTTAGACTTTAAGAATTAAAATATACAAGCAAGAAAAGTCCTAGGTCGTAATTACTTCAATTCTCTCAGTTTGCAAATACAAAGAAAGTCCCAATGGATTGGTATCAAATCCAAAGCTAGAACCCACTTCACTTCCCCTCCCGTCCATCCCCAGGGCTCTTTCCCTTGCATCAAGCTGTTTGGGGGCTGTCATCCCAGGTGACAAGCACTGATCCCGTAGATTCTTCTGCTCTGCCAATTCATTTGATTCTTTAGTCCACTAACATAATAATTTTGTCAGTTTCTGTGTTTTCTTAAATTACCCTTGGGAATTAGGAAAAATCTAAAATTTTTCTACTACCCATATATACAGAAAAAGATTAACCAAAGTACTAAATTCTGGGTGGAAGATTTACAGCTCCCAAAGGAAGTTAATTTGCACAGAGAAATAATTTAAACATAAAGGAGGGAAGGTATGAGAAATATAGTTACTTGAGGTCCACATGGGGTAGAAATTATCTTAAGTTTTGATCACCAAAAGAGAATTTTTGAAACATAATGACAATAACAGTAACATTAGACAATATTTTTAAATATGTGAGGTCATTCGATCTTCAGATACCCTAATAGGCAGGTATTATTATTAACTTCAGCATGGGTATGTAAAACTGGAGGCTGAAATTCACTAAGTGACTTGCTTCTTATAACAGAACTAGTTATTGCCAGTGCTTGGATTTGAACCCAGGTGTTCCAGCTCCAAATCAGAATTCCAACCTGCTGGAATTTATCAGATTTCCATAAAAAGTACTGCACAAATGCACATGAATTCACCTTTTATATTGTGAATGAATTTTTCCCTGTTGTTTGTAGCTATAAAATGATTTTATATTCATTATTTCATCTGATATTAAGAGCAGCCTCATGAATTAGATAGTACAATTATTATGAGTCCCATTTCATTAATGAGGAAGCCAAGGGTCAAAAAGTTAAATTGATTTAAAGAAGGTCACACAGTAACTATGAGACAGAAACATGGCTTGACCAATCTGTTTCTCACTCTAAATTCAGCAATTGGGGTTGCTGAGAAAGGCAAGTTGCCTACTTGAAAAGCCTATGTGCCTCCAAAAGAGAACCTATCTAATTCTGAGTTTTTAATGATAGGTTGAACTTATTGCCTTTCATTACCAGAGTTAATTTCCCCCTTTGCAATTCTACCAAGAAATTCTTTTAAACAAGCTATTCCTGTTATTTAAAATGCATCCTCAGAGATACCCAGGATTTATCTAGGTTTTAAATAATGTCCAGTCAGTCACTCTAATAGTTAAATATTTGTTCCAAAATGACTTAAATACAAATGTGAAGTAGACAGACTAAACCAACAACATTTGCTTAATCTGCACTTTTAAACTCCTTTCTTATAGATGTTGTTCTGAGGATTAAAATCTGCTTTCTCCTTTGAGGATTTATGCTATATAATAGAGATGGCTGGAAGCCATTAAAACAAAACAATCTGTGTATCCTCAAGGCAGAATAAAAATGTAAGTTCATTTTAAGCATGACACCGCTATGAAGCGGGTGCTGTGCTTTTTTCAATTAATCTCCATGTGTATGTTCATTTTGTGCAATATGTTAGATGACAGTAGCTTTTCATTTAGCAAATTAATTTCTGCTCTAATTCAATGGGGATGAGAAAATATTAAAATCTGCCCTTTTCGAAAGACATTTCCACTTAAAACGGCCCCTGTTTCCAAGAAAAGTATAATTTTGAAGTGTATACAATAGATATTTTAGTTCAAAAATGGAATTATTTCTGCTTAAACCAGGTTCCTTAAACAATTATAGATCTGTGGTAGCAATAATATTGAAAACAATTAAGGCCTGAATTTTTTAAATATTCCCATGTAAAAAGGAAAAATGATATGATTTTAGGGTTGCTTCAAAAACTATATGGAGAATGCAACAATGAAACAGAGAATTTTATAAATTTGCTTCAAGGGTTTGATATTGAAGTTGATTTGGCAGCAGCAGATAGGGGCATGGGATGGGGTGGTTGGGTAGAAAGAAGGCTGTTTTTAAACTCTATGTCCCTGGTAGTTTCATTCCCCTAAGGAATTTTCAGAAACCTTGTTTCTGGTGCTGATACAAGTGCCAGACTACAGTTTCCACATTATAAATTACCCGTGTTTTGTTAAAGCTTAAATTATTTTTATTAGCTGGTCACCTGGGATGTGAACAAGAGTCATGTTAAACTTTCAGATAAGCAAAGCAGCTGTTGCGAGCAGCTCTTTCTTTGTTCTTTCTACTACATGGTCTGCCTTCTGCCTTTCTCCATCCACTCTCTCTCAATCTCTCTCTCTCATCTCTCCTTTACTCTATCATGAAATAAAAATAAAGTGGCAAAACACATGAATTTTAAGAGATACCTTGCAAGCCCCAATAGATCTGTTTTCCTTCATGACAGATTCTGCTTCTGATGAGTACTAGGGCAAGTTTGTTTGAGAGTATAGCTGCCCTGTCTTCCATTACATTAACCTCAAAAATTCAGCAACGAAACCCAAAACTTTCTAGTGGTTGGACACAGGGAGAACATGAATTCGTTCAAAAAGCATCTCAAAGAAACTTGCTTCAATGTAGAAAAGCCCAACTGTTAAAAATGAAAATTTACTGGAGATCTTTCATTTCTTTAAGTAACATTTGCTAATTGTTTGGAAAATGTATAAAAATAGAAGGAAGAAAAAAATGAAATGGTACAAAGATACAAAGATAACTTTAATTTTGACTTTTTAATTTCCAGTATCATTGGAATAAATTGTGTATGTGAATGCATTCATCATAAATATTCTTATTCTTTATCATTATGTAATAATTTTTATGTTGCATAATCATTCTTATGACTACATAATATCTATAGAATGGACTTTTGTTCCATAAATGGATTTATGTTGATATTTCCTATGATTAAACAATTAAATCGTTTATATTCATATACTTTGTGCTTGATATAAAATTCAACTCTTTGTGTATAATATGTTGATATTTTAGATCATTTCCTTGGTTACATTCCTAGAAACAGAATTAATTGGTTACAGAGAGTATGCATTTTTTTAACAAGAGAATACCTTGGTTTTAGAGAAAATTCACAGCATAGCTATGAAACATTCTACAGCAATACAGCTCTGTTAATCTATTACCCCACCACTTAGTGTGTGCAATAATTAGCCTTCCAAGTGCAACACCACATATTAGATCGTTATAAACACACAGAAAGCCTCATAAAGTGTTTAATTATGAGCTCTCTATCTTATTGATACAGCATAGTGCAACCTGAGGACTGCCATGGTTAGATATTGATAAGCCATACAAAAAAAATGATCTAAAGATGTAGGTGCTTTTGTCCTGGGCATCCTATGAGGAAGGGTGATAAGGACATCATGCAGCTTTTGCTTCGTATCATTTTAAAGGGACACCAGAACCGACAAGTAAAACTACAAGGAAACAGCTCTCGTGCACTCAGCAGAGACCTTTATGCAAGACCAGCTGTCATCCAACCTGGAATGAATGAACTGCCTTTATAGACCACAGGGCTTTAAAGCATATGTTTGAACTGCTCTATGTACAAGGAGCTTCTGTCCTGTGTGAGAGGGTGGGCTCAGTGTCTCCCGATATAAAATTTGGCAGTTCTGTGATTTCAAATACATTTTAAATATTCCTGAATAGTTATTTTTAAACTTTTTGCTTAGAATGTTTCCCTTTAATAATATTTAATAATAAATTTAAGAACTAGATATAAAGATCCCACATTTTTACTACATGCAATTTTGCCAACACTCTTGCCTCTGTTCTTGTTGGAATCCAAGAACATCACAGAAAGAAATGGCCAAGGTTGTGATTTCTCAGCATATCATGCCCTGGAAATAAAATATGAAACTTCTTCCTTTCGTCATGCTGAATGAATATATCACTATATGAAATTGCTTTTGATAACAACATTTCGAAGTTACACAGAATACAAGTATAACAGGCTACAAAAATGGGAGAGAAGCAGTTATAAGTGAGGAAAAGATACTAAACTTATAATTATGTTGTACCATTGACTCCTACCTATAAAATATTTCATGATTCTTGGTCTAGAATACATCCGATCATACACGTTTCCATAATCCTAAAGATTGAGCTTCCAGTTGGAATTTTAAGGTGCTGTTATTACTAAACCTACTCCTTGCTGGGGCAAATCAACAAAAGAAAGCTAGCCAGACATTTTCCTCTTGCATTCCTAAAATAGTTTGAGGTAATCTCTTGAGATCCAATCTCTGATTCTTCAGACTATCTTGGGAGAAAGGAAAGGAAGTCATACATATTCTGATACAAAAATAAATAAACATGGTTTTAAAAGTGAAAAAAAGAGATGATGGACAAGAGCAAACATTCCCTTAAAACTATAATGTGTTTGGTCTTAAAAAACTCTAAGGCAACAAGGGATTTTATATCAAGATGTGACAAATTCCTCACAGATGGGAAAAGATACAAAATGCTGCTTTGTAAGCATTCATTTTAACCAGAAAAGATTTTCTCATACAATGGCAACACACACTGTGTGGCAAATGATAAAATAAATAGATAGCTACTGAAGAATATTCTGCATTCGTCTAGAGGCCAAAGCCACCAGCATAGTCTTTATTCAGTTAAAACAAAAATCTCTTGGTTTTAGAATGGCCACACAGATAGATTTTATCCATCTGCTTATGGGAAGAAGCTTCCTCACCCTATTGATGTACTCTAGGGATGTGGCACATGGGAACTCACCTAAAGAGCCCTGTCCGTCTTGTTCCCAGAACTGCAACTGCCCTCAATACTGAAGTGTCCCATGCCCCACGCCCCCTGCTGTGTAACTCCCCATTATTCCTCACTCATTCTCTCCGCCATGCCTAAATGGCTAACTGGCATTGGCTCTATTATGTTTTCTTTTGTTTCCTTGCTTGTTGGGCCACGTTTCAATCCTGAGGCGCCTGACTGTGCATAGTTCCTGCTTCCTGGTGGTGGCCATTTTAAGCTTAAGTTCACTGTCGCCATTCCATTAGCGCTGGTATGCACGTACCCGATTGCTCCCAGTTCCGGGACCCGGTGACTAGGCAACTTTTTCCCGCCCTGCCACTCAACTCGGGGCCGCCTCTAATTGGACAACTGCTTCTTCCCACCCCCTCACGCCATCTTCACCCCATCCTCGCCCGATTCCCCTATATAAGCCCCAGTGCCTTTTCAATAAACGGAGTTCCGGCTTTGACCACTCTCCTGGCCCGGCAGTGTTCTTTCTCGGTCCCTGGGAAGGAAGGTCCTGGGGAGGAAAGGCTGGGCCAGCGACACTCATCATCCCGCTCAGCCCCACAAGGGACCCCCGGCTGGTCCGGGGTCTCTTCCCGCCCAGTTTTGTCGGCCTCTGGCTCAGGGAGGCCCGACACTTGCTTACGTGCAATTTCCACAGTGCACCTTGCTTTATCTCCCTGCTCGTTGCCAGGTGTCAAAATCTTTGAGAACAATGGCCTCCAAGAAGAGAGTAAATGACCTACATTTTGAGGATTGTTAACGCCTAAGGTCATTAGGTACCATTTAGCGCAGATTGCTGAGCACTAGTTCAGAGACCAACATCAGTCAATGACTCCATCGTTATTCTTCCATGAGAAAGCATATTAAAGTTTATTACTGAGTAATTATAAAAATGATTGCTTTTCATCACTGATAGCAATTATGACTGCATTGCACATATCCTCATTTTGTGCAGATGGGATGCCACACATAAGAGCTGTGCTCACATTTGTCAGAAAAGTTATAAGTGGTGGGGTGTGGAAGGCCTGGTCAGGAAGGAAACGGGATGCCACAAAACTCAGGGGACAGTAGGACTCACACACTGAGACAGGTTGAGAACTAGAAGAGTGACAGCAAGGTTAGGATGCAGAATCCATGCCAAAACTCCAACCATGAGAGGGAGAAAAAAATTAAGTGATTCAAAAGATAAGTCTTATAAAAAAGTAAGGTTAATTTTAGAAATGTAAATAACTTCATTATTCTGAAAAAAAATGTGAATGCACTGCCAATTAAATTTGCTTCTGTTCCTAACACGTATAACTAATATTTTGAAAATAGCAGCAATACAACAGTAAATCTCTCCTAGCATATAATATAAAACTTTAGTGGTTGAAAGAGGTAACTGATTTTCACGATACAAGGTATGTATTCACTTTTTACTGGCAGGAACAAGTTACATTTTAAAAATTGCAGAAAACAGCCATGGATGGTGTACACAGATGTTGAGATCAAAACTGTGTTCAACCTGCTTAAAACCAGATTCCATTTTGTTACTAATCTTTCCTCTCCCTCACACAAAGCCCTCTGCTTTGCCAGCTGTATACCACATCAGATCAACTCGTACTGAAGCATTCATATAATCTGTGCATCTACTCCAAAATTCCCACAGGCGTTTTGACTAGGATCATGTCTAAACATGGAACCCACATATGGCTGTGTTTCTGGGAAATACTATGTCTAATCCTCTGTCAACGTGCTTTTCTGGAGATGACCCTGAAACTTGACTAACGGCACTCGTAAACGCATCTCTCACCTTTGTCCTAACAGAAATAAACTGCCCCAATATCACTAGATAAATCTCATTCTGTGTGCCAACAGTTTAAACTTTTCTTGAGCCTAAAGGTTGATACCTTTCAGAATAGCTGTTCTGCATATAAGTGAGGGCCTTTTGACTCATACAGTTACTTTGTCAGCCCCCTACAGGAGGGTGTATCTACCTCTATAATAGCACTTATTACACTATATTCTAATTGGTTGTCTGAGTTTTTGGTCCATACTAAATTATAAGCAACCTGAGAGCAGGAGCCACACTTTGTTTTTGCATCCACAATACTTGACATTTAACAGTGATGTAAACATGGTGTTTGTTGAGTGAATACATGGACACTGAATATGTATACCTTTACTTCTTTTAGATTCAATGCCAGGATTACCAAAACAGATAAGAATGTAGACTAACAGCCAATCAAAGGCTAGAATGGAGCTTTAAATTATTTTTCAAACACAAATCTTTGCTGTCCATTTAGGAGTATGACAATTGACAATAAATTTTATAATGTTTAGTGTTATTAAAAACAGTAAAATTCTCCGGTTAAAATTTTCACCCATCTGCTTGTATTATTCTGTTTTTTGTTACTTAAAACAGAATACCTGAGCTAGTAATTTATGGTAATTTATGAAAAATGAAATTTTTTCCTACAGTTTTGGAGGCTGGAAAGTCCATAGTCCAGGAGATGCATCTGGTGAGGGCCTTCTAGATAGGACCTCTCTACAGGATCCTGTGGAACTGCAGAGTATATCATGATGAGAATGGAAAGAGCTCTCTCATGTGCTCCTTGTAAAACCACCAGTCCACTCTGTTTAAAAAAAAAAAAAAAAAAAAAAACTTTAGACAAATTTAACAGAGTTTAATTGAACAACAAATGATTCATGAATTGGGCAGATGCCAGAACCAGAATAAATTCTTAGAGACTCCAGGGCTGCTGCATGGTAGGCTAAGATTTATAGACAGAAAAAGGAAAGTGACATCAGAAAACGTAAGTGAGGTACAGAGACAGCTGGATTGGTTACAGCTGGGTGTTTGCCTTATTTGTACCTGGTTTGAACAGTTGGGTGCTTGTGATTGGCTGATACACTGCTAGTAGTTACAAGAGTAGGTTACAGTGTGTTTACACATCAAGTTAGGTTGCAGTTACTATGTCTAAAGAAACCTTTAGGCCAAACTTAATTTTACAACGTCCATGATACCTCATTAATCCATTCATGGGGGTACAGTCTTCAGGATCCAATCACCTCCCAAAGGCCCCACCTTTCAAATATCATAATTGGATTCCCCACCCTCTCAACACTATTACAATAGGGCTCAAGTTCCAACATATGAACTTTTAGGGGATACATTTGACCCATAGCAGTACTGAACTACTTTTCTGATATTTTAAGAGTTTAACACTTTGTAGCCTAAGAAAACTGTTAATCATAAGCAGAGTTAATATATATTTTAAGGTGCAACAAGAGATGTTATGAGAAAATTAAAACATTTGTTTTAAATTTGAGTATAAATTTTAAATGATTATTTTAAAGAAAGATACTCATTTTATTGATTAAAAATATCCCATTCCATTCTAAATTGAAATACACTGGAGACACATTAGATCTAATTATAACTATTATTCACCTTAGAGTATGTAATACATTTTGCCAGTTTGGACTCAAAACAGAGAAGTAAAGAACTGATTAACTTGAGTTTGCTTAGCTCTGCCACCTTAGTACATGGTATCTTATTATGCAAGAAAGGATAACAATCAAATTTTCTCAAGTCAAAATAGAGCAATATGCACCCATAAAATCAAGATAGAGACAAAGTTGGTCTTTTCCAAGCCCTGATAATATCTCTTTAATAAAATGGAAAGAATGAATTTTAAGCTACTCAACACATATCTTGTTTAAAAAAAAAAAAGTATCTTAAGGGTTTATGTACCTTCTCTGTGCATGACATTCTCAAGTACTAAATTAATCACAGATTACCAAGTATGTGATTTAAAAAGTAGTACAGAATATCTATAACGTATATCTGTGTATGTTAAACTAATAATCAAACCCTTAAAAACCCAAAATAACCTTCTCCCAAAGAACAAACATAAACACACGTTTCTTGTTGCTAAAATTTTCACTTGTGGTTTGTTGATGAATTTTACTTCCTATAGATGAAAATGAGGTAATAGATTTTTTTCTTTGAATCTCATTGAAGTGGAAGCATTTCCAGTTGGTGCTAAAGCTCTCAACATCTTGCTTGATGACAAAAAATAACCTTTATACAGTGCATACCTCATTAATAGAACCCTCCTTTATCCAGAGATTGATCTGTTAGCAGTGTGTTCTGGCAAGGTAAATCCCCTCCTCTATATTCAGGAGGTAAATTATATTGGGTCTCAACCAGTCATGAAAAGCACATCCTCTTTCCTATGAATGATCTAGGTGTGGTTATATGATCCCATTCTGAAAATGACATAAAATGTTATCCAAAGACCACTAGGGGTATCAGGAGGAACATTTATCTCCCTGATAAATGAAAGAATATTTGGGAGACTAGCCCTTTTTCCAGTTATTTTATTTCTTCCTGGTGTGTGAAGCTATGATGCTTGGAACTGCAGCAGCGAACTTGTGAGCATGAATTGAAATTTTAGAGAAAGAATAAAAAGTCAAAATGATGAGAAAGGTAAAAAGAAAGAATAGAAAAGGCCTGAATCACTGTTCTAGCCCTGGAACTGCCTGCTTCCAGAATCCTTCCCAGCCCCACAAAAAATTCTATTATTTGCAGCTAAAAACGTCTTAACACAAAATTTATATTAAGTTTTAGAAAATTAAAAGTTGAGACAATAGGAAAATATATCCAATCTTGTTCTTTTGATTGAAAATGATGGCTAATTGCTCTTTGATGTCATCAGGCACCAAGTAGATTATTGCTTGAGTTGATGACAAGAGCCATCAAGTCGTTCCAATTATTAACTGTCCTCAAACTTAGGCAATCATGAAGTTGAGATGCAACGTCAAGGAAGTTAACAGTTGAGACCCATGTACTGCTGCATGGTCTTGTTGTTCTTTTGTGATGTCATCAAGTGAATGGGCTCTAAGCATTAGAACTATGTTCTCTCCCACTAATACACATACCATTTTAATGCAGAAGTCAGCAAGAAATTAAGGTGAATTTGCTTTAACTTCTCTTCCTTTATCAAATAACTCAAGAAATAGCTCCAAAAACTTAGCTGCAAAGTTAATGACAATATAAATTATGTCAAAGTAAATGCCTAGGGGAAATAAAAGTGTTTTCAGTTCTTTTTCTTTTTTGGTACTCCTATATTTGTTGAATCAGTAGTGAAAGATGCCCAGTGTCCTACAGTTTTCTTCTTGGTAAATGTATGGTCCAATAAATACTAATATAAGAACAATCATAGTGGGATTAAAAAATAGAATTATTTTTTCATTCAAAGCTCCAATTATTTCCAAATAATTCATAAATGATTTTCAATTATTATATATAAAATATTTAATCTGTAGTCTTCTTAAACTCAAAGTTAGTTTACACATATTCTCAAATATTAATTTAATGAATTAGTTATTCAGAAGTATGGAGTATTAGGATTGTTACTAAGTGTCCGTTTTCTGTTTCTGCTTTTAATTTTGTTTATTTTCTGAGAGGAGTGCTAGAAGAAGGAAGATTGTAACCAGGACACTAAGATCTCACATAAAGCAATCATGACAAACGTCGCTCCCACTGTTAGATTGACATGATATTATTCATGTAGTTAAGTTTGATCTTTGACTAAACTGATAGATACGTATGTTTACTACAGTATTTCTGTGAAGTAGTGAGTACTCATCAAAACAGCTCATATTGTTGCAAAAATGTGGATGCTCAACAGAACATAAAGATAAATGATAGGAAAAACGAGTGGTATGGAGCCTCATGCTCTGTGGAGTCCTTCTGAGAAAGATTCTGATTATGCACTTTGCCACCCTGTCATTCTCTCTAATTCACATTGCCATCTACGTTCTACTTCAACGACATGCTAACCTCTCCATAGGACTAGCGTTCAGAAACTTAAACCACATAAACATAGATTTTAAATCACTATCACTTCAAATGACAAATAGCAACAAATGTCAAACAAGGAAGAAAAAATTAAGAGCAGAGGGATAAATTTACTTCTGATTTTGAAGAGCAGTAAATAATCATTCTATTGCTTATATAAATTTATCCTCACTTCGGACTCAACTCTGGCATAGTTAGTGGAGATAAGAATGTGTGAGTCGGATGTTTGGTTGCTGGGTATTGATTTGGGAAATGAGCTGCAAAACCACCTACCATTTTGTGAGATCAAAACATAGTAGAATATAAACAGAATTGGAACCGACAGCCCATGTTCCTATTGCCAATTGTTTGTCCTCTCATTACATGACTCATCACAGGTTCCTCTATGAACATTATGTGTGTTTTTTCCCCAGATTGTGAGCACCTGAAAGATAAGAGCCATGTTTTATTTTTTTTCTCTCTGGTCTTTACTTCCCTAGAAAACCTAACCCAGTTCTTTTTATGCAGTTATGTACCAAAAAATTTTTTTCTGTGCTACTTAAATGCATTTAGGTGCTTTCTATACCCAGCTATTAGCTCTTCTATTATTTGGTCTAATGCTATAATTACTACACCTTGTTTCACCACCACCGAGGGGAACTTTCTAAGGTTCCTAAATTCGTTTTTTTTTTTTTTCCTTTTTGTCTTTTTTTGTGTCCGGCAATGGACCGCAACCCTCAGTGTCACGCCCGTACCGGACCAGGACCGGCAACGGGATCGCAACCCTCGGTGCTGCGCCCACCCCTCGCTCAGCCAGTGAGCGGGAACCGGTCTGAATGTGGGATCCGAACCCTCGGCGGGAGTGCCGCTGGGCTCCCAAGCGGCACACTGTAGCAGTGCGCCACCGGGAAGGCCCTAAGGTTCCTAAATTCTAAGGTTTCTAAATTTGGGTCTTGGAGACAATATTAGGATATTCAGAGACTGGGTTTTTATTTTCCATAACCAGTCAAGGGTTTCCCACTCATTGGGAAATACTGTAACTTGTAAGGATTAGTTAAAAAGGTCACAGGCCTGACTTTTCATATTATCTAATCACATAATAGTTAGACTTCAGTGAAGATAAATCTTCACAAACTAAGATTTCCCTGACAAAAACTGAGACCTTTAAATTTATTACGGATTGTTTCTTCTTTGCTCTGGATATTAAGATGGTCTGTCTCTCTCTTTTTAAAACAAACCATACATATTGCACCATTTCTACATTAAAGCTGCATTTTTGCAGGAAACAGGCAAGAGTGTTTAACCAATGATATACCTGAGTTCGTTCCAAGCCAAACAACACAGCCTTTTTATTTTTGCCCATGCCGCAGGCTATCTGCAAGTATTAGAGTTAATGTGCAATCAGGTAAGTAAACCCATATTACATATCTGTAATTTTCATCCAGTAGAAAGAAAATATTACATTACAAGCCTCCATAATTGCATTCAAATGTAATCAAATACAAAAGTTTAAGATCCCCAGTCCTTTGAGTTACAAGATCTCTTTTTCTATACATTTAACCAGGCTTATAGCTGCAAAAAGAAGTTGAAATAATTCTCAGGGCATAAAAAAAAATAATAACAAGATTGCCTCATACTGTAATTGCCAGCCTCCAGCTCACATTCTTTTATAGCACTGTCGGCAGCAGCCGTCTATGTGCTCAGGCAACAAAGGCCTGCACAGGGATACAGCTAGGAAAATGGCCCTCTGGAACTAAATAAAGTTTCTTTGGTTGGGGTGTTGGTGAAAACCAATACTGTAATAAACAGAAGTTATACATTTCTGTTTTGATCTCTGAACCAAGAACGTAAGACTAGAGGGTTTTTGCTTAGCATCAAAATTGAGGGAATCTGAATTAAAAGAAGTCTTAGAAAGGAAACTTATCAAAACTATGAATAAGATTTAAGCTTTGAAAATTTAAAGTACATTATGTTAGCAATAACTATTTATTATTTATTTAAAGTACATTATGTTAGCAATTAACTATTAACCATGGCCTACTTTCTTCCTTCCTTTACAATTTTTTTTTTTTTAAATCGTGGGGAGATACAGAACCACTTGAAACATAAGGATGGGATGTGAGGATAGATGCTACTAAACAATGTTTTCTGCATCTGTTTCACTCTATTCTAGACTAGCTAAAGGGAAACAGACTGTGTAAAGGTGTTCAGAGATTGGATACATTCAAATGTTAGAAAACAACTTGGCTGAGAAAAATTTGTCTCATTATTTCCCCAATTCCATGAATTCGAGATTCATTTTAGTTAAAAATCTTCACCTTTAAAATACAAATGCTATTTTCATTCTATGTTTTCTTACTACAAGAAGTTGTATCAGATGATCCTTTCCCCTAAAAACAATTATAGAGACTGGACAGCACACACCAAGCCCTGCTTCCCTGCCCTCCAGCTATTTGAAGGCATTTGGGAGAATCCCAAGGCAGCCATGGGCACGACAACTGACCTGATCTCTTCAAAACATCAACATCATAAGGCAAAAAGGTAGCAAAGATTATTCTACAGTAAAAAGGGCATAATCACCAAATACAATATATAAGTATTGATTAAATCCTGGTTCTAAAAATAGCCATCAGGCATTTTGGGTACAGTTGGGAAAATTTGAATGTTGACCCATTGTAGATGATATTGGAGAAATAATGCTGACTTTTGAAGATGTAATTATAATAATGTGGTTGTGTGAAGAACACCTTTTTTGGGGAAAGATACATTTTACCTTTAAATGGTTCAGCAAAGAATTAATAGGGGAAAAAAGGCAGAAGGAAAAAGGGGAAGAAGGAAGGAAGGAAAAAGGGGAGAAAGAGAGGAAATATAGAATATTACAGAATCGTGATGGTGGTTATGAGAGTATATTGTATGTTATATATTCTTTCATATTTTTTGAACGTTTAAAATTTTTCATAGTGAGAGTTTGAGAAAAAAGAAAAGAATTTGTGTAAATCTGGACCTGGAGAATAATGGCTGCCTTCAGAAAGACATTGCCCTTGTCTACAAGGAAATGGTATATTAAGGAAGACAAGCCCCAAATCAAGATTAAGTCAATTCCTCAAAGTATTCCTTTCAGAATGCCCCCAGATGAAATAAACACTGTAGACAACCATGTACCCAACAGAGACAGAGCTCTAGCTTTTCCTCAGGTAATATTAGAGCAGGGGCATGAGAAAGGAGGTTAGATTATCTTTTATTCATTTATGAGAAAACTTTATAAAATTGACTCCTATATAATTATTCCTTTTTCAATCATAATGATTTGAGTGCAATAAGTAGATATTTTTACAAACATATAAAGATGTTCTCTAGAGGAGTTTTTTGCTTAAGTAGCATTATCTCTTACTACAATTAATGTGCTTTTTATAAAATCACCTGAAAATAAGCGTCACCTTATTTTCTTGTTTCAGTTACTATTATATGAGCAAAGGATTATATGGCAAATCACAATCCTGTCTTATGTTCTGTCACTAGAGTGTTTTTAATAGACATATACTCTAAGATTACCACCGGATTGATAAAACTACTCAGTTCTATGAATTACAATTTATTTTAAATCTTAGCCTTTGATATTTTTTCCAAGGGAAATGTTCAGATGATTTTCAAGCCCTAAGGGACAAATGCAACCATCAGTTATCCGTGCATGGCTTCCATTGACTTCAATGACTCCACTGCCTACCATGGAAAAAAGCCAAATTCCACTTGAGGATGTGTGTATGCAACTCTATTTGAAGTTAGTGGGGGTCACATATATATCCTAGGGCAGAACTTGGCCCAAGGATTCTATACTAATCAATTGCTGTCTTAGCATGCAAAACAATGGAAAAAATATTGCCACTACAAAAGTAAACCAAATGTTAATGACAGCTCTCCAAGAGAAATCAAGAAAAGACTTCTTAAAGAAATATAAAAACATTGTCATGCCATTACTGCTCTGCTGGAGACTGAAAACAATTAGGGTTTAATAAGATATATGTTGTAATAAAAAATGTTCTTGGATGCTACAGCATTCTCACACAGATCTGGCCCACATAGCCATTTCAGGCTTTGGCTTTTTCTTCTACGAATGTGTTAATCTTCCTCCACCCTTAGCTTTCACCAATTACTTTAAAGGAGGTTCACACTTTTTAATATAAATCTAAATACAATACTAAAAGTGGGTAGCCAGTTTGGTGCCTTCTCTTGTTTTTTCCCAATTAGTTCCCCCCAACATTGGGTACTCCCTGGTGAAATGCATCAAATAAGCACCATGCAATTACTACAGTAAGGAGAAATATAACAATAATTATTTTTAACATATAATTTTCATCTTTTTCAAATTCCTTTTCCCGTCTGGATACAATTCAGACCAAATATGCTTTTTTCATTTGTGTAAACAAAGAACATAATGAAATGTTCCTTTTTGTTACTATCTTTGTAATACTTCATACTATTTTTATGGTAAGCCATGATGATTTTCCAGTTTATCAAAGGTTAACATACACAAATCACAATCACAAATCACAAATTTATGAATTTTTATAAAATAAATCTGGTCATGTAATTACCATCAGATCAAGAAATTCATCATTGCCAGCACTTCAGAAGTCTTCCTCGCTATTCTACCCAGTTGTTAGTCTCCCAAAGGTAATGACTGTTCTTACTTTTATCACGAAGGATTAGCAAAAGCCTGCAGTGCTTACCAGAGTCTCTCCTTTTTTTGTGTCCCTTTCATGTTAATACTGAAAAATCTCAGGTTTGATTTTTACTTTACCTGTCCCTATCAACTTGGCTGTCTTGTCCTGGAAAAGCTTAGAAATAAACAAATTCCTTAAAAGAAATAGGAGTGTAGAATGTCTGACTCTTTTATCTGTGTTCCTTTATCTCTGGGATTTTGGCTTCTGAAGTTCTGAATGCCTTGGTAGCCCTTAACTCTATTTGTGTTTCCTTGAACCTATGAGATAGCTAAAAGATCTGAATTACCACTTTATGCCTGGACTCTTAGATCACAAATGCTTGAAGGAGAAACATAAAGGTGAATGCTGGACTCAGCTCCATGTGTTTTCCTTCTCTCCAGAATCTTAGCCAGGTTGCTTTAGCTGTTCTCCATGAATTTAAGGAGCTTTTAAAAGGATTATTTTATTCACCTTTGTAGTTATTCTCAGTGTGCAGGTTGACTTGATGTAAGCTACTTCATTGCATCCAAAAGTGCAAGTTTCTTCTTTTTCTCTTTTCATCTGTTTCTCTACTAACTTCTTCAACTCTTTCCCACCTCTTGGAATAAAAATGTGCACTATTGTCTTCCTGGTCTCTTCACCCAGTCATTATCATCACATCTTCTTTTGCACTATATACTTCTGTTGTTTGACTTGTTTCATTGCTTTCTGTATTATTTTTACATTCGTATCTCCTCTAGTGGTTTTACATTTTTGTTTTCTATCGTCTATATATCTAGTAAAGTTGATATATTGAACCAGTACAGACATACGTACCTATGCAAAATGAAGAATTTTACCAAACATAATTTACCCTGCTTCATAAATGCACCTTGATATACTCTATTACACTGTAGTCTACTTTATTTCATTTTTTAAAATGTTGCTTATAACCAACTAAATTGATTTTCATGACCATTAGTTTCTTATTACCTAAAAACTGTGAGCCCCCTGAGGCTAAGGTACCTATTTGTTTTATTCATATCCATGTGTACCTTAGGCTCAGAATTATGCTAGGCATATTGTAGGTGATTAATAAATGTTTGGGGCCTTTGTAAACTTTATAGGCATATCCCACAGGCCCCTGGTTGATATAATGAAGATATTATTGAGAAACAAATTGCTAACTGAATCAGAAATATTTAGGATTATGATAACATAGTTCCTATGGAAATGTATTCCTGGAATATTATATTAGTAATTTCTTGTCATTCTTGCACAAAGCCTGCAAATATCTATGGTTTTATTTTTTACAAATTGCTAACTGAATCAGAAATATTTAGGATTATGATAACATAGTTCCTATGGAAATGTATTCCTGGAATATTATATTAGTAATTTCTTGTCAGTCTTGCACAAAGCCTGCAAATATCTATGGTTTTATTTTTTACAAATTGCTAACTGAATCAGAAATATTTAGGATTATGATAACATAGTTCCTATGGAAATGTATTCCTGGAATATTATATTATTAATTTCTTGTCATTCTTGCACAAAGCCTGCAAATATCTATGGTTTTATTTTTTACACTTATTTGTGATAACATTATTGAGTTCTAAGTGACACAGTGAAATGTACATATTTGGTGAGTTTTAACATATTTGTAAATTTGTAAAACCATCACCACAATCAAGATAATGATGAATTCCATCACCCCCCGAAATTGCCTTGTGCCTCTCTGCAACCCATACCTCCCTACACCCCCATCCTCAAGTAACTACTGATGAGTTTGCATTTTTCTAGACTCTTATATGCTGAAATCACTCAATATACAAGTGTTCTGGTTGCTCTACCTCATTAACAACTGATTAGTCTGTTAGTTTTAGCTATTCTAATGGGGTATGAAATTTCTACGTAGGTAGAGCAAGCATTCCCTTCCACCATTCTAGATACTTAATAAACAGTGTCCTGATTCAGTAAGTGTGTACAATAGTGTATAGCCCACTTTTGCAGTTGTACCGATTTGATTTAGATATGCTCCTCTCTAGCCCTGAGAATGTAAAGGAATTATTTCACATTTCAGAGTCTCAATTTACACATTTTTAAATTTTATTTTTTATTGAAAATATTTTAACATTTGTACATTTTGGGGGGGTACAGTATGTTGTTTTAATACATGCATGTACTGCACAATGTTTCACCTGGGGTAGATTATAGGAGAAATATTTATAATATCTAATTTCTAGCTATGCTGTAAACTCTATAATATTCATGTTTTATGTCATTATTTCTCACTATTTTTCTCCTCTCTTCCTTTCATATTTATTTCCAAAATTACAACAAAATTGGAAAAATATATCACTTTCACTCCATATTAAATAAAAACGAATTAGTCATGCATGCTGTTTGTATTAGCTTTAACCATAGTTGACCTAAACCACATTTTGGAAAATAAAGTCTGGGTGACATCAAATTAAATAAATCCTTATTTTCTCTTTCCTTCTTATCAGTTCTTTATTTTTGCTTCTCTCAAAACTCAGTGATTTGTTTTTTAAGACGTCTGGTCATGCAGTGATTAAGAGTTGAGTTCCTATGTATCAAAACTTTTTGACATGTCATGGTTTCTCCTCTCTGAATAATGCCTTCCTGGAAATATCTAAAACAACAGCAATTTATTTCAGATTTAAAAGAAAATTCTTATAATGTGTGTTTCAAAGAAATACTAAAACCATAAAAAGACTAAAACTAAAAAAATAGAAATCAAGCAAAATTAGCAAAACTGAGAAAGCATTATTAATGAACATTTCTTTTTTAATAGACTGCAATTAATCAGTTTTATTTAATTTATGTTCTGAGTTTAATGAATTATTATAAACAACATGAGATAGAAGTTTATGGCAAAGAGAAGGTACAGCCCTTACAGTTCAAATGTGGACAATTCTAAAGAACAGAGAGTTCTTGGCAACTACAATTAAGCTCACCACTCCAAGAACACCACAATTCTGACACTTTGCAAATTAATTCTATTTTGAGAAATAATAAGTCATAAAGAAACATGGTGCTTGATTACCATTAATGGCTGACCTTCAGAGGTTGTCTCGCTTCCTTTCAAATAATACCACACATCAACGAACATATAATTTTTCTATCCAATTATTTAATTTTTAATAATGGTGTTTTAGTACCAAACAATGATGAAGACTTAACAAGAAACTGTGTACAATATATTATAGGAGATGGTTGTGAGTGGAAAACAAAGAAACATAATGCCAAGAACTACCTCATTGTAGAAAGGCTTGTAGATTATGGGACACAGAAAAAATGTTTTTCCTCTTTCAGTTTAACTCTAATATAATGAATATTTGTCTTTTGGAATGTGTGTGTGTGTGTGTGTGTGTGTGTGTGTGTGTGTGTGTGTGTGTGTGTGTGTGAGAGAGAGAGAGAGAGAGAGAGAGAGAGAGAGAGAGAGAGAGAGAGAGAGTGTGTGTGTGATTTGACTTGACAGTTATCTACTGGCCACTCTGAAGGAAAGATAAGCATATTATGACACATTGATGGAGAGACCTGAAGGGATATCTTGTTTGAAGCTCTTGTTTCTGCACTGGCTTGCACAAAGGAGCTTGGGATGCTAAGGTGATCTCTTCCTGTATGAACTGAATTGCATCCCCCCCAAATTCATATGCTGAAGCTCTAACCCCCAATGTGACTATATTTGGAGACAAGACTTTTAAGAGGGAATTAGAGTTGGGAGGTCATAAGAGTGGGGCCCTAACCAATGAGATTGGAGGCCTTATCAAAAGAGGAGGAGACCCCCACCACCACATGTATGTAAACCAGGAACAGAACCCACACCAGAACCCGGCAATGCTGGCACACTGATCTCTTCCAGCCTCTGGAACCGTCAGGAGAGAACTTCTGTCATTTAGGCCACCCAGTCTGTGGTATTTTGTTATGGCACCCTGAGCAGACTAATATGCTCTCCTTCCTCTGAATATATGCCACGACAATGTGTCTCCCTGGAGCTTTCTGGAGTTTTGAGCTAACTCAGTGTTTCTCAGTCTTTCTACTTCAAAGGAACATTTGAAATAACTTTCAAAGCACAGGGAAACCAGCATAAAAATGATTGCATCTACAACTCATGGTGTATTAGCATGAATCAAGGCTCTCTTGAGTTTTCTGTGCATGTCTATTCAAGCCATCTTCTCAGCCTGCACCTCCCCACAAAAGATATGAACTTGAACACAAGTCATTAGTGTGGGTACTGGAAACTTCAGTTTCACCTTTTTAAAATTTTCATCTTGATTTTGTTCCTTTAACCAAGTAGTTCTACAAGTCATATCACAAATTTCCTCTACACAAAATGCTCACAAGGTATGTTCCACCATACATGGTATATACCAAAATAGTTTTTTCTTCCATACTTGAAACTAAAAATTGCTTTATAGTCAAACTTTCTTGGAAGAAAAAAAAAGACAGGTTGTTAAAGTTGTTAAACATACATAATTTCCCTGTCTTGAAATAAATTTTTCTTTTAACAGGTTAGGCAAACATAGTAAATATCTGTTACATAACTGACTAAATCCCAAATGGAATATTTTTCTAAAAGTAGGGTCAATAGATTTAATTTAAATAAATGTTGTAAATTGGTTTTAATTAATGCTATTTACAACATAAAAATCCATTAACAATTTTGAGTAGTAAAGCTATTACATCCGTAAGTCAAAGAAATATAAATAAAATTCTAGCCCAACACAATTTTATAGACCTATATATGCACAAAAAAGTTTTGTCTCCTTAATGTGAAAACCGTGTTGCACAAGTACTCAATTCTTGACTGAAATTGCGATAAACACTCAAAAATTCCATTTTCAACTGAAACGGGAAGATTTCTGTCCTTGTTCATCTTCAAGAATATCCTCATTTGACCATCAAACAAAACACAATTATTAGTGAAATATAAGGCATTATAAATAAATATGAAAGGCATAAAGAAAAGTTAAATAATAAAATTGCAAAAATACAAAAGCTTAACAATACAATTCTCTTGTAAAATCCTCATTTGCAACATTGGCAATAATAGCAAAGTGTCAGGGAAGCAGGCAAATCAATGCTAATAAAATGTTCTTCTTTAGAGTGAAAATTGTCCTTACATTTTTTTATTACACCAGGGGAGTTTGTTTGCTTCTGAATGCTCATTAGCAGCACCTAAGAGAATGCTGGGGAAGGAAATGCAGGAGGAAGGAGCTAACATTTTCAGCCTCCCTTCCTCTCCTCCTGCAATCCAGTGCTCATTGATTAGGAATGGCCTCTTCTCCCACATCATATCAAAAGCTGAAAAAGGACTTAACCATTGAAACATGGCCCTGTCTACTGCCAAATGGGGCTGACGACTGCTAAAAAGTTGCTAATGGGATGCTTATTAAATGTCTATCACTGTGATTGCTTTTATCACATGACATTCCGGGACTTCAAAAAAAAATTTTTTTTTCCCTTTCAGTCACAATCTCTTGTGAAATTCCAATTGACATCTGGAAGCTCTGAATTCTGCAAAATCCCTGTTGAGAAACTCTGATCTAACGTTATAGGTCAGATTTGGGCAATTATTAATGGAGGAAGATGACTTTGGAGAAGGACCCGAGCATTATGAGCAAGAGATGGAATTTTGTGAAAGGTGATGGAGAGTTGCATTAAGGTGATTTAAAGAAGGACGTGCCTTTCAAAAGGAAGCAAGGACCTGAAGACAGGGGTGCAAAGTTGGAAACTTAGGATTCTCACAAGGGATCCCCTGTGAAGAATTTTACTTCTTGTTGCTTTGCTTCTGAACTATAAAAGTAGTTAGAAAAAATAATTTTTCCTCTTTGGTTATCCTGATCAAGTCAGTAAACCTCATATATTTATACAACCTTATGTGGTGGTACTGCAGAGAACAAGGTCATGAGGCAATCCCTAACTCTGCGGCTTCCCCTCCTTTCACTCCTCTGTTGGTTCCTGGCTAGAGAAAACAGAATTCAGTCTTTTAAGGGGACTGGGTGCAACCAGTGGCGAAGTGAGGGATGGTTTAAAGCAACAAAGGAAGAGCAATTACTGAGTCTACGGCTCATGAAGATTTATAGGTAGCCTGCCACTTTTTCTATCTACGTTAGAATGACGGGGAGGCAGCAGCAGCTGGGTTGCACACACTTTCTCTACTGCCTCAACTCTCATTGACATCTCAATAACTTCTACAATCCACTGAAGCAGTTCATCAAGTGCCTTCTAATTACCAAATCCAGGAGATACTTTCCAAACAACATTTTAGTGAGGCTTCCTCTTCATCTGGTGTTATTATCTCCCTAAAATTTTCAACTCCTTTAACTTCCCAGGTACCATACTCAGCTCATTCTCTTCTCTATTTCTGTGAAGATTTATCTTCTGCTTCCCTTCCAGAATCAGTCTCCTTTGCCCACTGTCTTCATGTTAGCCTTTCCGAGGCCACCTTCTGTAGTTTAGTACTTTACTCACCCTATAAAAACTCCCTCAGTGATCTCATTTTTCTACTTTACCACACAGAAAAAAAAAAAAAAGATTGGTAATTCAACAGAAAGCTAAATTATGGAATTACATTTAATGGCTCATCAAATTACTGGGAAGGATTCAAAAGCAGGCTTAGGAGACCAGAAGGAATGAAAGGAAGCTAGGCAGCAGAGAATGTGGCCAAGGTCACCCATGGGTTGTTGGATTGACTTCCTGGCTCATTTCACCCCATGTGATAGCAGCTGCCCTCACCAAGGAGCAGCCACCACTGTTAGAAGTGTTCACCCAATGTGCTTCCATCCTGGCGTACCAGGTTCAAAATCCTGAACAGGTGAATCTAAATTGGTCATGCTCCTATGCAGAGAGGAAATTCCAGGTCCCTTTGGGAGCCTTGCTTCCCATCTAGACTCACAAAATGGGAAGTTCCTCAAAGAAAAATAAATACTCGTAGGTAACCAGCACCCAGAACAGAAAATAAATAAACAAACAAAACACAGAATCCTAGAGTTCTTCCCATGTCTCCTTTCTGCCCCTAATTTGCCCCCTCCCATCCTCATGCAAACAACTGTCCTTTGCATATGTAGATTTGCAACTACATATATTAGTTTTGTTACATTTTGTTTATTTGTGAAAATTATTAGCGATATCACGATATCATGTGTGTTTATAGACCACTTGTTCTCACTGTTACATAAAATTAATTGTATGAATATATCAAAATTTGTTTCCATTTTGTCCAGGTTCAAGTCGTATGATTAGTGTTACTATGAACATTCTTGTATATGTCTTGTGCTAAACACCTGTACATGGTTCAGCTAGGCCTACATCCAGGAGCAGAACTGTACTTTCTAACATTTTTTGCTACACAGTTTTTAAATCATATTAAGAACTTTTCCATATGAAGATTCTGAAAGATCTCACCATAAAGAAATGATAAATGTTTAAGGTATTGGATGTGCTAATTACCCTGATTTGATCATTATACAAAGTATACTGGTATCGAAACATCACATTGTACCCTATAAATATGTACAGTTATTATGTGTCGATCAAAAAACAGAGCTACACCTTACATATACACATTACATCAGGTTACAATACAACACAAAAGTACAACTGAAAGAAAATATTTTAAAAATAATTAATAAATGTGGTACATTCTGGTATTTTCCATTTTTTTTTTCACTCTGGGCTCCAGGATAAAGGCCAGTGTTGCTTTTAGAGTGGTGCCCAGTGCTGCTTCTGTGCCACCCACCTGGCCCCTGCATTCCTCACCTAACACTTTCTGTCCTAGCCGTATCTAACTGCCTCCTCTCCCCTCCGTGTCTTGCTCATTCTGTCCCTTCTGCCCTCAGTCCCTTCTGTTCCTCATCCCCATTGAATCCATGTGATTCTCTTAACCAGTCCTCCCCACACCAAAGCAAGCCTAGGTATCCTCATAAGTATTCCATCACACACTTGAAATATCTCCATTATTTTACCAACCACACTGTATCACACCTGTTTGTGTGTCTGTGAGGTTCTTGAGGGCAGCAACTCTTTTATTCATTACCATAGCTCTAGGATTTACCAGAAAACCAGCATAAAGCATATAGCCAATAAATATTTATTGTATAAGTGAATTAATTTAAATTCAGACACCTGGGATTCAGTTCCAGGTCTGCTTGTTATTATCTACTTGAGTTTTGGCAGGTTACTTATCTTAAGTGAGTCTTGGTTTTCTTATCTGCTGAGGAGAGACATCAGAATATCCATCCAACTGACTGAAGTTGTTAAGATCATATGAGACAATGGAGTCACAAAATCCCTTATAAAGGCATAGATATATATGAAACTATGCTATCATATTCCATTAGAAAATTAGGTTTGTATCTTGTTTCTTATTGTTTGTTTTTGTTTTTTGCGTTTGTACATTTAAACATTTTTTTTCACTTGATGTGTCAATTAGGTTGAATCTGCTTTATAAATCTTAAAATCCCCATTTTATTAAATGTCAGACATGGTACTTAAATATACAGTTAGGAAAGTCATGTAGTCAAGTATTACATCAACCAGTTGAATCTAAACTGTGACCATTTCTTATTTAAAATACATAGATTTTTGAGCTGATATTGCTTATCTAAACCAAACCTTTGGCTTTCATTGTGTGTGGCAAGCAATAACATATCTTGGAAGAAATTAGGATTCATGTAATATGATACTTCTGAAAAGGTTCACACTGTGTAAAAAGTCCATTTGTGTTCATACATTACCTGGTACATAATCCCAGCCCCATTTTACATGTTTAATACAGGAAAAATACCCATTAAAATGAATAGGTTTATAACATAAAAGCTATTTATTGTTTACCCTACTGGCTGAGTTAATCTTTAAATATTGAAAGAAAGTATAACTCATTTTATTGGAAAGAGCCTGAAAGAAATAGGATAAAGTCATCAGGGATAAATGCAAGGTAGGAAATTGAAGAATGAAAAAGGATTAAAAAAAACCCACAGATAACACTAGAGAAATTTAGGCCTGGGCTATATGCCTCATGCAGCCAGGTAGATATTTTTGCAAGCAAGTGAGGCTTGCATGTCCAGGGTTTGCAGCCCCTTAGTGCTGGTGATTGTGGTAAACTGGCCCAGTCTGAAGAGGGCAGGCTCCTTCAACTTCTGCTGGTGGCCATGAAGGAATATGGATTTAGCATGGCCAGAACTTTTGACTTTGCCCAAGAAATGATAAATTCCTATATTATGTGAATTTTCTATATTTTTAACATTATTTCCATTTGTTTAAGCTGTGCAGGCCAAACACACGGCTTTGAATCAGATCAGGCTTCTTGTCTACTAGTTGGCAAAACACAGGCCCACAGACAGCAGAACATATGAGGATACAACTGAATGTAAGGTGAATACCTGCCAGCGATGAGGCGATTTTTAAATGAAGAGAATTCTTTCTCTAATGGCTAATAATCATGGTATTGTATTTGTATTAATCAATTTGTTAGGTTACTGGATACATTTTTTATCTTTTCATTTTCAGAGGAATACATATATAGCAATTATGTCTAAGAAAAATCATTTAAAATAATACATGTGGAAAGGTTAGGAAAGATTACTCTAATCCCTATTAATAGAGTTACAGCTGTTTACCCAACTTCACATGAAAATTAAGTGTGGTGCCTCACTGCCTCACCTTTTGGCTTTTGCAATTTTTACTTTCTTTGCCTGAAATTTTCTTCTCTCTAGTCTCCCTGGATAACACCTCCAGAAAGGTGTCGAGGTAGGGCTGGGTCTGGAGCTCACAGACCCCTCAAGCCCGTTGTCCAGACTGCGTCACAAACCCTTCACATGCAGGTCTAGGAGCTAGGTACCTGCCCAAAAGGTCCTTGGTAGCTGTAGGTTCGAGAGCATGGCCATGTGGGGTGGACACCTGAGACAGTCAACGCTAGCCATGTGGCAGCGCCACGCATGCGCACTAATTCCGCCCACACACAACTTGTTTACAAAGAATGTGCCATACCATCCCCAACCAGACCTAAGGTGAGGGGGCCTGATTAAATTATTAAATTTTTCTATTTTCCAAACAAAAGGCTTCAGTACACTTCCAAAACTCAATCATCCCTCCTGTGTTTTCTCATAACATTTAGTGCATGTTAGGATAGCACATCACCCTTTATGGCTTCTTTATTTCTCTTCTTCCTTTAGATCATGCATTCCTTGAGGACTATGTTGTGTTCATTTTTAAATCCTAGGACCTAGCCTAATGGTGACATTCAGTATACATGTAATAAATATTAATAAATACACAAAAGAATTGATAAATAACTTGATCAATGGACAGATAACTTCCTCATCTGACATGGCTATACACAGGCTACAAATTTTTCATTCTTCATTAATTTCCACTCTACCCAGGAAACATACCAGGAAACATTTATCACATATTGACAAACTGTACTTGCAGATGTGATAGGAGAATTAAGGATACTAACATTTATTGATTACCAACTATGTGTCATGTTTCATTATGTAACCCTCGGTATACTCCAAAAGTTAGACATTCTTATTCACTTCACAGATGGAGAAAAAGAGTGTTAGAGATTGAGTAATTTACCTAAGACCACACATCAGTTAACTGAAGGACTCACAATTCTAAACAGGTTCTTTTTCACGATCTTCCTCTGATAGCAAGGCTGCCTTTCTGTGATCTCTGAAAGGGCAGTTTCATTGATAAAGTAGCACTGAATTTCAAAGGATGTTTCCAAGAGTAATTTACTTCGGAAGAGCCTTAACTATGTGCATGGTAAAATGGAGGTACATGTTCTCTGCTAGAAAGAGGCTGTTGTTTAAAATCTCATGTTTAGTGTGCTAAAAGATATTTGTTTCTGAAAATCTATTTGTTCTGGTTAAAACACTTGCATGATCTGTATTATTTTGTTACATTTTCCATTATCTTAGAAAGACTTTAATGGTTCTACAGTTATTTCCACATCTAATCTCTTGGTAAACTGAACACAGGTGAGAAGAAGTAGAAAATTTTACATAGGAGTTCCAAAAGCCTGCTGAGTGAAAAGGGATTAACTCACTGATAAAACTCCTTCCCTTTAAAGTTGAACATCTTAAGAACGTCTTTGATAGACAGAGATAATCTTTAATGAGATTAACTGATAGGAGAGTATACCAACCAGTTCCTTCTTTTCTTCTTTCTATACACTATGAATATGTACAATTAGGATAGAATAAAACTGATGCCCAAAATAGTGCATTTACCATCTTGCTCAAAGGGATACCAAGGAATTAAAGGTAGTCTCCACTGTTAATGTTTTTAAATAAAACTTGCCTTTAGAATAGGCTAGTTGGGCTCTTCAAAGAATCAAATTTGTGGAAAACAATGAAGCCACTGTGATATACTGAACATTATCAATCTAATTTTAAGAGGCTGAGTTGACAAGCTCCTATTTAGACTGTTGTCATTGGCTTTGAACAAATGCTCTGCGTCTCTTATTTTCCTAGATAATGCCCACTAACCTTACAAGATTCAATTCAGTTTTTACCTCCTGTAGGAAACTTCTATATCAGTTAGGATCCAAAGAGCAAAAAGGATGCAAGCTACTCTATTTAAAACACAGGAAATCGACTTTACATATGAAGAGTCTAACAATCCAACCAAGGCAGAGTGGGTCAACCCTGAGGGTAGGGAAAGCAGGAAACTATCCCTAAATTTGGAAGACAAAGGGAAAAGATGGCATTACTGACATTAAACTGGAGGAAGCTGGAATCCTGGTGGAGCTTTCCTGGTGGGAACTGAAGTCACAAAAATAATGCGGTTCTTCGCTTATGGTCAAGGTCGACAACAGTCCATAGCCTCTAGCAGACCAGCTGACTCAGGCAGCCAGGAAACAGAGCCTGCTGTCAGTCCCCCTGAGAAACAGAGCGCAGCAGGGTAAGGAGGGGTGGAATGAAAGACAAAAACCTCTTCTCTAACTCTAAACACTGGTCCAACTTCTCCACAATCATCCATGTTAGATGTCGTCGTTAGGCCCTCATGAAATATGATTACATCTTTTTGCAATGTGGTTGTCAATTCACAGGTGTGGGAGATGATGAGGTTCATGAGATCAGGAACTGTGAATATTTGACAACTGAATGAATTCCCTATAGTGCTCCCCTCACCTGCCAATAATACTACCACTTTATTTCCAGTCTCATATTGCTGATTGTTTTTCAAAAACTCAATCCCTTGAGCACTGAGGCTTGCTCATGTCATAGAACCTGGATGATAGGTTAAGCTTAACTTCTGGATATTATAGCCAAATGTCATGAGATTTTAGCTGTTCCTTTCCATCTTGTCATCCTATAAATAAATATACTGCCATGCATAGGCAGTACAAATTTTAGGAGTCCTAAAATATTAACTAAGTAATAAATAAGCATCATAATTTGTGCAAATTTTGAGAAAAGGTCTGAGGAAGGACAAAATACTTCGCGTTCGGAAAATAATAATCATAGGTTTTATTGAAAAATCATGTGATCTTGTAAAATATTTTCCTTCCCTCAGATAAAAAACATATTACATCAAAGAATAACTTTACCTCTATTAATTACAGCAGGCAGTTATTATTTTCTTAATGTGAAGAGACACACTGTAAAATATTTTGTTGCCAAATACATATTCCTGCAGCTCAGATGTGTCTGAATTGAAGCGTGCATCTTCAACAGAAGGGCTTGTTATTGAGCAGTGTTTCCCAAACTATGTTCTGTGGTACACAAGCAATTCAAGGGTTTAACAAGGTGTTATATTAATAGACAACTCTGTGGCCAAATCATTTTGGGAAATGATGGATTAAAAATGATTAATCAAGTTTCTTTACTGGAGAAATTCTTACTATCTGTAATATGCTAATGTACTTTGAATTTCCAAAAAAGGAAAAGAATCATTTTTAGCAGAACACTTATACAATGTGAGAAATTCTACAAAAGAAGAAAATGTAAATTTATTGTAAGTTAGAGAAAACAACCACTCAAGCATTAATTTTTATTAAATACTAAATGAATAGATAAGTAATTAATAGAAGTTACAAATTGATTAGAAAAAATATTCTGTCATATATTTTTTAATTGTTTAGTACCGTCTTTAAGATGAAATTCTTCAAATAGAGGATTACTTAATGTTTGTGCTTGATTGAATTAATAAAATCTTCTCTTTTATGAGAAAAAGCCCCATTGAATGAAAAACTATATTACTGCATTTGATTTTCTTATCCATACCTACAATCTCAGACAATGACATTGTATGAAAAGTATCATGTTTTATATTACGAAAGTATAGCCTCATATCAGCATATCAGGAGAAAATAAAAACTTCCTGAAGTGTTAAATTAGTGACCTCGCATTTACAAAATCATCATAATTGTTGCATTTCCCACAATAACAAATGAAGTGTAAGAAAAGTCACTCATTTATTCATTCAACAAATATTTGGTTTTCTATTATGCAGCAGGCATAAGTAGTTGTAAACATTTAACTCTTTAAAACATTTATTACTTTAGGGTATATTTAAATTTTACAGTATCTGCAGATAAATTATCTACTTCCTGGAGATTTCCAGGCCTTGGAATTATAACCGATTACTTTTATATTTTATTTGTCTGATTGTAATATTAATCTCATAGAGTCTTCTGTGTGGATTTCTTGTATTTCTATAAAAATAGATATATTATGAAACTAGATATTTGCAGCTAAATAAAAAACTGGATTTTAGTATAGCAAGATTTCTTTTACATATATAGTTTCTAAAATCACAAGATACTTATTATATCACGTTCTTTTGATATGTGCGGTGATGTAACCACTGTCTAAATTTTTAAAAAAATTTTCCTTTTCATCCCATTGCCGGTCCCCGGTCCGGTACGGGGGCAACACTGAGGGTTGCAATCCGTTGCCGGACACGTAAAAAGACAAAAGACAAAAAAAAAAAAAATTTCCTTTTCAAAGCTAACTTTGAGAAGTTAGCTTTTTAGGTTTGTTTTCACAAAAGAGTGGCTTCTAGTTAAGTTTATGGTGGTGGTTTTGTTACAAAATGTCCCCAACATAGAGAGAAATTAGAAGAGTAAAACAAAAAATTACACTGACATTTTGAATAAAATGAAGTGATACCATTTCACGAGAAATCCAGAATATCGTGAAATATGGCTAAAACACTAATAATAGTATGTGTAAATGCCACTGACATTATAGAAAGCAACCCAGCAAATTCTAATAAAGTAAATATATGTATTCTGAGACCCAGCGATCCATTCCTAGGTATATACTTGAGAACCTAGAAAAATGCTTATATTTGTTCATAGAAACATTGTAATAGCAAAACATTGGCAACAACCTAAATGACTCCCATTAGGAGAATGGATAAATAAATCACTAATATTTAGATAATGAAATACAGTGGATAAAAAAATTAAAGGAACATGGACAAATATGAAGAATTCTCACAAACAATATTGAGCAAAAGGTTTTTTAAAAGTTGCAGAATAAAATTAAAGAATTATGTATCTTTATGTATAGTTTAAAAACCCCATTCTATATTGTTTAAAAATATATAAAAATATGCCCTTAAGAATTATTTAAGAAGATATTCATAGGTGTGTATACATGTACGTGTGTGTATTTTTATTATATACAACAAACAGTCATTCCTCAGTGTACATGAAGGATTGATTCCAGGATCCCCCACCGACACCAAAATCCACAGATGCTCAAATCATTTTTATAAAATGGCACAATACTTGCGTAAAACCTATACACATCCTCCCACAAACTTTAAATCATCTCTAGCTTACTTATAATACCCAAATGCTATGTAAATAGTTGTTATACTATATTTTTATTTGTATTATTTTTTAATGTTGTATTTTTATTACTTTTTTAGAATATTTTCTATCTTTGGTTGAATGTTAAATATATATTCAACTAATATATTAAATACATATACACACAAATGTACTTGTATATTAAATATATGTATACACACACACACACACATGAGGGTACTTCAAAAAGTGCACAGAAAAATAGAATTAAGAGAGAATGTGAATCTTTTCATGAACTTTTCAAAGTACTCTTGTTTGTGTGTGTGTGTGTGTGTGTGTGTGTATTTATTTATGTGAACTTCATGAAAAAGTAATCCCCAAGTGTAGGATATTGGTAACTCTAGGGGCATGGTGCAGTACACTGTTGGAAAGTCTTATTTATCAATTTTAACTGTATTAGTAACATCTTATCTCTGAACTAGGTTGTGTTTCTGCGGGTGATTATTGTGTTATTCTTTATGCCTTTTGTGCCTTTAATACTTGATAATAAATTCAAAAAGTCAAGCTAAACCATATTTTTCCCTGGACTCTCTGACATCGGGTTTTCCAGTTACACCTGTAGTCTTAAACAAATCTCTCTACAGTTTCTTTGGGTACCAGTCCCCAGAGTGTTTTCTCCCCTGTGCCACAGACATAATAGGCATCCCTCCTTTCCCCTTTTTCATCAGAAGAAATTTATCATTTTTATTTAATAACATTTGCCAAATAGGTATCAATAACATGCTACTCAGAGCCATCATAGGAAATGGTCCTTGCCAAGAAGGTTCCTTTTTGCCCTGAATAGTAGCCTGGCACCCAGCCATTTATGGCCGATAAAGCTTTCTCTGCTCAAGGCCACAGAAAAATAGTTAAGAAATAGCCCCCTAGTTCCCAGGTCTCTTGCCCTACAAGACATTGTGTTCTCTAATGCCTTGTGAATTTTCTGATGTTCCCCCCAAAATCAGCACTTCCCATGAGGGTCTGCATTTGCCCTTACTTTCAATTTAAAACAGAAAGCCTAAAATATACAAAATTTTCAAGTGTAGCTGCTCCATACTGTTCTTAGACTTTAAGTGGCTATCATCATATTCCCCCAAACACAGTCTCTGATTTCATACATAAACCTTGTCATTTCTCTTTAGTGGAATAAAAGACAGTTTTCTATAGCCTGACCCTGGCCTATCTTTGTTATTTCCAGCACACCCAGCTTTTTCCATTCAGACATGTTTGCAATTCTGGGAGACAGTGTATACTGACATGGAGATTTATTGCCAGAAGCTCCCCAGTGGAGTCAGTGGCAAGAGATAAAATTTGGTCACAATTCACATGTGTTTGAAATGAGCATTCCAAGAGAAAATGATTAATTTCTCTTTAAAACCCAAAGGATAAAATACCATATCCATAATCATTACTACCTCCACATTTATTTGCTCTGTCTCTCCTTTGTTCATTTGCGTCTCGTATTTACATTTGCCTCACTTTTGTTCCTTTTTTAGTGCAAAAGACTATCAAGTTATTGTTATTCAGGAGAAATACTTATAAAAATATATAAAATTGTATTCTTTCACTGGTGCCTTCAGAAAATAATGAAATAAAGTAGAATTGAAAAGGCATAAATGGAGTACCACAAAAATGTTAGCTCTAAAAAGTACATTCACAACCATCCAATTTAATATCCTTATTTTGTAAATGTGCAGACAGAAGCCTAGAAAGGTAAAGTGCCTCCTCCAAAGTCAGTTCACACATTTAAGGGGCTGAGGAGACAGAGGGACCCAGATCTTCTAGTTCTGAGGGTGAGGAATCTCCACACTTGTAGGATCATGAAAGAAGCTTCACTACCAGATCTCCGTGTGTTTAGCTTAAAGGTTTCATAAGTATTGAAATATTTGCCATTTCCTTCCTTCCCTCCAAAAAGACCCTGGAATAACTAACATTTAAAGTTTCTGTTCACTACGCCATGCCCAAAAGGAGCTACAGATAAGTAAAACAGGAGAACAATTTCTGCAAAAAAATTATTTTAATCATCAGAATATTAATTAGAACTGACTTTAAAATGTCAAATTGGAGCCCTCCCACCGCCTGCACAGAAGGCAGGACCCAGCACTACCTGCAGTGACCAGGGAGGCCCAGGCAGGGAAAAACCCCAGAGAGCCCTCCCACCACCCACACAGAAGGCAAGAACAAGCACCACCACAACCAGGAAGACCTGCACTGCTTCTGCAAATGCGGTCCACAACAGCCACCACCATAGCTTCTACCACTGCAAGGGCAGCTTGCCACCACAGTAGCAGCCGTGATCACTGTGCAGGTGGTCCACTGCATATTCGACTGCATTGACACCAGGAGAGTCACCAGAGGAGCCTAGAAAAACAAAAGGAAGTCTTTCTTGTCAAAATCAACCCCAGAGTAGCAGAAAAAGCAACTGATCTACTAGATGACCAGAAATGAATGTAGCGATACTAGATATATGAAAAGAAGAAAATATGACACTGCCAAAGCAATATAGTAATTTTCAATTACCAGACCCTATAGAATAGGAAACGCTTGAAATGACTGAAAAGGAATTCCAAGTAACAATCTTAAGGAAACTCAATGAGATAAGATTCAATTAGACAACACAATGAAATGAGAAAAAATATCCAGGATATGATAGAAGAGATTTACAGAGGTTAATACCTTAAAAAAAGAATGTAGCAGACCCCAAGAACTGAAGGATTCATTCAGTGAAATAAAAAATGCAACTGAGAGCTCAAACAGAAGATTAGAGCAATCAGAAGAAAGAATTTTTGATATTGAAGACAATCTTTTTTATTTTTTGTTTTGTTTTGTTTTTTCTCTTTTTTAATTTTATTTTTATTTTGTCAATATACAATGCGGTTGATTATTATGGCCCATTACTGAAACCTCCCTCCCTCTTCCCTCTCCCAGCTCCCTGCCAACAACCTCATATGTGTTCACTTGTCGTATTAACTTCAAGGATTTGTAATTGTTGTGTCTTCTTCCCTTCCCCCTCCCCAGTTTATTTGTGTATTTATTTATTTATTTTTAGCTTCCACAAATAAGTGAGAACATGTGATATTTTTCTTTCTGTGCCTGACTTGTTTCACTTAATATAATTCTCTCTAGGTCCATCCATGTCGTTGCAAATGGCAGCATTTCATTCTTTTTATAGCAGAGTAGTATTCCATTGTGTAGATATACTAAATTTTCCATATCCACTCATCTGATGATAGACGTTTGGGCTGGTTCCAACTCTTAGCTATTGGAAGTAGTGCTGCAATGAACATTGGAGGACAGGTATACCTTTGACTTGATGATTTCCATTCCTCTGGGTTTATTCCTAGCAGTGGGATAGCTGAGTCATATGGTAGATCTGTCTACAACTGTTTGAGGAACCTCCATACCATTTTCCATAGAGGCTGCACCATTTTTCAGTCCCACCAACAATGTATGAGAGTTCCTTTTTCTCCACAACCTCACCAGCATTTATCATTCACAGTCTTTTGGATATTAGCCATCCTAACTGGGGTGAGATGGTATCTCAGTGTGGTTTTGATTTGTATTTCCCAAATGCTGATCGATGTTGAGCATTTTTTCTTTTGTCTTTTGGCCATTTGTATGTCTTCCTTTGAGAAATTCCTATTTAGTTCCTTTGCCCATTTTTTTAGTTGGGTTACTTGTTTTTTTGTTGTAAATTTGTTTCAGTTCCTTGTATATTCTGGATATTACTCCTTTGTCAGATGTATATTTTGCAAATATTTTCTCCCACTCTGTTGGTTGTCTTTTAACTCTGTTAATTGTTTCTTTTGCTGTGCAGAAACTTTTTAGTTTGATATAATCCCATTTGTTTATTTTTCCTTTGGTTGCCCGTGCTTTTGGGGTCATGTTCATGAAGTCAAGACAGTCTTTTTTAAATAACCAGGCAGAAAAAAGAAAAAAAAAAAAAGAATTTTAGAAAATGAAGAAAGTCTAAGTAAGCTAGTGGACAACCTTAAGCAAACAAACATCTGAATCATGGGCATTCCAGAAAGGGAGGAGAAAGGTAAAGGCTTTAAAAATCTACTCAATGAAATAATAATGGAAAACTTCTCATATATGGGGAGACACATAGACCTTCAGATCCAGGAGGCTCAAAGATCCCCAAACAGATTTGATTCAAAAAGATCCTCTCTGAGAAACATTACAGTCAAACTGGCAAAGCTCAGACACAAAGAGATAATCCTAAAAGCAGCAAGAGAAAAGCATTAAGTCACCTATAAGGGAGCCCACATCAGACTAACAGCAGACTTCTTAACTGAAACTCTACGGTGAGAAGAAAATGTGATGACATATTCAAAATATTAAAAGAAAAAACTGCCAGCCAAGAATACTATACACAGCAAGGCCGTCCTTCAGAATTGAGGGAGAAATAGTCTATTTCCTAAACAAATTAAAATGGCACAAGTTCATCACCACACAACAAGCCATGCAAGAAATTCTCAAGGGAGTCCTGCATCTGGAATCCAAAAAACAATAATCACTACCAGGAATACACAAGAAAGAACAAACCCCACTGGTAAAAGAGAAATGCAAATGAGAAAGAAAAAAGAAATTAAGTCTTATCACCTCAAGAAAAAAATAAAGATTGAAGACAAATAATAAAAGGGGAAGAAAGAAACAAAAGATATTTAAAACATCTTAACAAAAAGTAATAAAATTGCAGGAGTAAGACAATATTTCTCAATAACAACCCTAAATATAAATGTATTAAACACCCCACTAAAAAGACACACACTGACAGATTAAATTAAAAAGCTAGACCCAATTAGCTGTCTTCAAAAGACTCACCTCAATAGTAAAAAAATAGGGGAAACACTTCAGGACATAGGAATAGGCATACCTTTATGAATAAGACCCCAAAGGCATAAGCAACAAAAGAAAACATAAATAAATGGGATTATATCAAACTAAAAAGCTTCTGCACAGCAAAGGAAACAATCAACAGAGTGAAAAGACAACCTACAGAATGGGAGAAAATATTTAAAGATTATACATCTGACAAGGGATTGATATCCAGAATATACAAAGAACTCAACTACACAGTAAAAAGAAAACAACAACAAAAATCCCACAAATAACCCAATTAAAAACTGGGCAAAGGGGCCGGCCCGGTGGCGCACTGCTATAGTGCACTGCTTGGGAAGTGCGGTGGCGCTCCCGCTGAGGGTTCGGATCCCACATACAGACCGGCCACTCACTGGCTGAGCGAGGGGCGGGGGCAACACCGAGGGTTGCGATCCCGTTGCCGGTCCCGGTCCGGTACGGGCGCGACACTGAGGGTTGCGACCCGTTGCCAGTCATGAAAAAAGACAAAAAGGAAAAAAAAAAAAACTGGGCAAAGGAGCTGAATAGATAGATATTTTTTGATGGAAGACATACAGATGCCCAACAGGTACTTGAATAAATGTTTAGCATCATTAATCATCAGGTAAATGCAAATCAAAGCCACATTGAGATATCATCTCACCCCAGTTAAACTGGCTAAAATCAAGAAGACTGAGAATAAATTGATGGAGTTTGGATGTATTATCCTCCCAGAACTCATGTGGAAATCTGATTCCCAATGTGGCAGTGTTGGAAGTTGTCTGAATCATGGGGACAGATCCCTCATGAATGGCTTAATGCTTTCTCTAGGGGTGGGGGTAATGAGTGATTTCTCACTCTATTAGTTCCCACAAGAGCTGGTTGTTTAAAAGACCGTAGCACCTTCCCCTCTCTCTTTTGCTTCCCCTTGCCATGTGATCTGCTTGTACCTGCTAGCTGCCTGCCACTTCCCGCCATGAGTAGAAGCAGCCTGAGGCCTGTGCCAGATGCAGCTGTCCCAGAATCGTAAGCCAAATAAACCTCTGTTCTTTATAAATTACCCAGTCTCAGGTGTTCTGTTAAGTTTCTCAAACAACTACAGATAGAACTACCATATGATCCAGCAATCCCACTTCTGCGTATATACCCAAAGGAAAGGAAATAATCATGTCAAAGGGATACCTGCATTCCCATTTTCATCACAGCTCTATTTACAATAGCCAAGATATGGAACCAACCTAAGTGTCCATCAACGGACTACTGGATGAGGAAAGTATGGTATATATGTACACAATGGAATACTACTCAGCCATAAAAAAGAATAGAATTATGCCATTCACAGCAACATGGATGAGCTTGGAGAAAATTATGTAAGTAAAGCAAGCCAGACACAGTGGGAAAAATACCACAGGTCCTCATTCGTAAGTTGGAGTTATGACAGAAAGAAGGAAAGACCACAATGGTTTATGAGACTTGCAGAGGGTGAGAACAGACCTAGAGTTGCCAGGTTGGGGGGGGGGAGAGAGGCAGAGGGGTATTAGGGAGAGGTAGGGTGGGGGACACAGGTAACAATCGCAATTGAAGGTGATGGGCATGCTGATAGTATTGATCTGATCACCACATCTCGGGCACAGGTGCTGACAGTCATCTCTGTGCCCTATGAATATGTATAATCAATAAAAATAAATTTTAAAAAATATATTGAATCGCCTAAATATTTGAACTACGTTAAAAATATATGTATATATTCTTGCCCCATATGGGCAGGTAATATACAAGGGTCAGTGAAGAGCATATGTAGCAAGATAATGGGCACAAAACTATGCTATCTACTGTAAGCGAATCATTGTGCGGTATATGTATGTATTGAAACAACACACTGTACTCCACAAATATGTACATGTAAATGTTAAAGTGAAAAATAAAAAAGATTTTTATTTATGTATTATCAACTGATACTTGTTTATCTTTAGTATTTATTTATATCACACTTTACTATCAAAAAATTATTTTTCTAGCCTAATGACAAAGAGCATTTCTAAACAGCAAACTAGCACAACCATTAAAACAGGAATTTAGAAAAGAAAATAAACAAATAAGAGCCAAGACACTTCCATTTCATTCTGCACTCCCAAGCTCCAGGCATGGTCCTCATTGCTGAGAATACAAAGGCGAATGAGATCTGGTCCCTATCATGGAGCATCTCACATCCTAATGAACTATTGCTATAATGCAAGCAAACTCGATCTGAACACAAGATTGATAAAGCACTCATCAGAATGTCTGACAAAGAAGCAGGCAGCCTGTGAATTAAAAAAAGAAAAAGACTCTTTCTGTAAAGTTCTAAAGCATTTTAGAGTCAAAGAATTTCAGATTTAGAAAGGATCTTAAGAGATCATTTATTTCTATGCTTTAAACTAATCCTCTCTCTAACACATCTCCACTGAGTGGCTCTTTAGACTCTGCTTGATCAACTCTATTATTGATAGTGTATTCCATTTGGAAACTCTTTAATCACTGAATTCTCCCTTAGTATAAACTGAGTTACGCCAGACCATAACAGTCTGTGGACTCAGATGGAGTCCCATGAAAACAATATCCTTATTCCACTGGCTCATGTCCCATGAGGGCTCACATAGAAACCTGACCTTTTACAAAATATTTCCACCAAGCCCTTCTGTTTCTGGTTGCCTCAGGAAATATCTCAAAAGTGCTGATCAACAGCTCCAATCAACTGACCAGAACATTGTCACATTGAACTTGCCACTTCACGAGGTGTGGTTGTCTCACATTGGAAATTTGCTACTTTCCACCCTGCTCACTGAAATGACAGTAGCTAAGGCAGCTCTAAGCTGTGGTTAGCCTGCAAAGCAATGGGAGAGGTTTTCGTCTCCCCTATTTTGGTGGTGTACTCTGTTGCTGCTGTGTGCCCCCTGCCACCCCACCCCACTTCTATGCTTTCCAGGATTTTTCATTTATTGCCTAGTCTCATCTCCATTCACAGGACAGATGTGACTCCACAGGGAACTAAGTGCCAAGCTTAGTGCAAATGACAGATACAGCACTGTACTCATAAAGCCTCCCTAAAATTTCTAAGATTTTACTAGTGAAAGCTCCTGAGTTCTTCCTGCACAGGAACTTCTGGAGGATTACCCCACCAATTGATCTCTCAGGTCAAAATCCCAGTAATAGGCCGGCCCGGTGGCGCACTGGATAAGTGCACCACTTGGGAAGCGTGGCAGCGCTCCCGCCCTAGGGTTTGGATCCCACATACAGACCGGTTCCCGCTCACTGGCTGAGCGAGGTGCGGGAGCAACACCGAGGGTTGCAATCCCATTGCCGGTCCCCGGTCCGGTACGGGGGCAACACTGAGGGTTGCGATCCGTTGCCGGACACGGAAAAAGACAAAAAAAAAAAAAAAATCCCAGTAATAGGCGCAACTTAGACTCAAGCTTGAATTCGCGATCAACTTAAATTGAATAAGGATATATGTCTTATTCATCATAATATTTTACAGGTAGCATAGTGCCTCACATGTATAAAAATGATAATAATAATAACAACAAACATCTACTGAATATTACAGGCTTGTAGGTATTATTTTATTGAATCTGCACAGAAATTCCATGAGGTAGATACTATTATTATTTCTATTTTATAGATGAGCAAACTGAGCCATGAACGGTCGATTAAAGTCATGGGGCTGTACCCAGGCAGTGTAACTGCAGAGCTCGCAGCTTAACCACCACTTGTGCTGCCTTTCTACCCTCCACACAGATGGGGCTCAAGAAAGATTTTGAGGAAATGACTGAAACTGCCTCTTATAAAATAAACATAGGTTCTTTACTTTCCTCTAGAGGTACAGATTAAACACAGTGTGCATTCATGAAAGAAACTACCACATATTTAAAGACAGTTTTTATGCCCTTGGCCATCACAGAACTTTGCTGTTTCAGTCCTGAAGAGAGTTTAGATATCGGGTACCCAGGTGCTTCTGAGGAGTGACTTGAAGCTCAGAATGGATGTAACACTCCAGGAATCTGAAAACTTCTCCTGTTCTTTTGGAGTGAGTGGTTTGTTTGAGCTCTTATCCAACCTTCCATTGGATGAGATTTTTAAATCTTTAACATTTTGTTTCTCTGATCCTTCCCCCCATCCTTATTTCCCACCAGTGTTTTTAACCCCCCACTGGCCAATACCCGGGGATGCCCTCCTGCACAGCAATCCATGCTCTTTACCTTCCCCATCCTTTGCTCCACACCATCTCTCCCAAGTGTCTACTCACTGGCTCACCATGGGCTCCATGATGCATGCTATTTTAGCTCTTCACATCTTGAAAATATTTAAACTATATACATTTACTTTATAGTTAACAAGTTGTGACTTGTTAGAACTTTAAGTATTGAGTCATTTGCTTTAAAAATTTTTGATAACTGGAGAAGACAATGCTTAATCCAAAGGAATTAATCCCCAATAATGAACTTTTAGGAATTTTGAGACCTAGATAGGACTACAATCATTTTTGGATAAAATGTCCTCTTGAATCCAAGAAGAATAATAACTACCTTGTAAATATTACTTACAAAATAAAGATGTAAATATTATTGTCCCCACTTAGAGAAGATAAGAAAATTTCACAATATGCACAGTTGGTAAGAAGAATAATTGAGACTTGAACTTTATCCTGCCATTGTTTTATTGCTTAGTTGACGTTCTATAAATTCAGTTTCTTGGTGAATTCATATGATAATATCCAGTTAACCCGGAAAACTATTTTGAGTTAAGACAAAAATAATGTAAGGTCAACTAACATATCCTTACTTTAGCAATAGTCTTTAATTCATTCACCTCAGACAAGTAATTTGACAGCACAAAAGAAGGGTTTATAAGTGGGCATATTTGGGGGCAAGTCGGACTTCCTCTCAAAGCACTTCCTCACAGAGCTCTTTGTGAATAAACTCAGTTCCGCTCTGGTAATCTGTCGGAGAAGCTGATCTCTACCTAAATGTGGAAATGTACATTAGAAACGTGGCTGTATCAAAACCTTCTGTCACTAACACGCTGTTGATTTACTTAGCTTGTCTGTTCTTTTATTTCCTCAGGTGTAAAGATGTCAGACTGGATCAGAATGCCTAAAGCTTGAGAGCTCCTCAGAGTCAACTGGGGAGTCATCTTTCAAAATATTTCATACCTTTAGTGGATTGAGTTATGTCCCTGCAAAACTCCTTGAAGCTTGAATTGTGTCCCCCAAGTTTTATGTATTAGAAACTTGGTCCCCACTGTGACTGTTAAGAGGATGAGAAATCCTATTATGGTAATTGAAAGGTGGAGCCTTGGAGAGGTGATTGGATTGTAGGACCGTGCAGTGGTGAATGGATTAAAAGTGGTGGTCAGGGGCGTGGTTCAGAGGACCTTAAAAGAAGAGGAGAGTCTTTCTCTCTGCTCTCTCTGCTCCATCATTTTTACAATGTGATACCCTACCATCACTGTCATCACCACCAAGGCCTTCACCAGCTGTGTTCCCTGGACTTTGGACTTTCTAGCCTCAGAAACTGTGAACAATAAATTTCATTTTCTTATAAAATACCAAGTTCCATGTGTTTTGTTATAAGCAACAGAAACAGATGAATGCAATACCTGTTTCCTATTTCGCTCCTCCAGAAATCTCACTTAAAAACTTCATGCATACATATTAACAGTTACTACATTACTACTAACTTTAGCTTGTTATGCTTGAACTTTTAAGTACTAGATACCAGAATGACTAGATAAAAGACTAACAAAAATATATATAATGTCAGAGGTTTGGTTGACTTCTTTTCATTTTACTTATTAAACTGCTATGGCTTAAACCATCTCAAGTTAATTTTATTCTCTTCTTTTCTTATAAAAGGATATGGTCATATAACTGGGGCTTTTGCTTTTTTAAATTGAATACAGTAAAAATATTTTCAAATTTAGACAATAATTTCCATATAGTGCACATGATGTCAAATAACATGCTTGACTACATTTCATTTTATAACTAGTTGCCTTAGCAATATTTCTTTCTATCTTTATTCTGTCAGTATTTCAAATCCTTTAATTACTGGCAATATGAGTTTCATTGGGTATTTAAAACATTTGCCTCATGAGGGAAAATTCCCACCTTGAACTGACCTCTCACCGGTTTTATATGTTTGAAGAAAAATATTTCTAAAGATAGACATGAGCAACAACAGGACACACTTTCAAACGGTACTCTTGATTGATAACACAATGGACAGTGCCAAACCATTTACAGATGTCACACTTGGCCTCTTACCCAGTGCCAAATATTTGCATGAGAGATAAAGAGCATAATCTATTCACATATAATGATTTTCTTCCCCCAAACCTTTGAGGTTGGTTACACTTTAATAACCATTTGGTCTTGTAAGATGATTTCTTTTTTGAGGAACATCTGCATTTACGTAGCCAGGCACCCATTTCTCCCTTTTCTTCAATACTGAATGTTGGCCTCTTTCCACAATTGCATTCTCCTCACACTGCCAGTACCCCTGTAGATCTTGTACCTGCTACAGTGAAGGGAAAGGAACCTCTGAAAGATGTAGCATAGTATTTTATTTTTCTTTAGGGCATCATATAACTATGTGAAGGAGTGGCTAAGAGGACAGGATTTGAAGTTAAATGATCCATCTTCTTATTCTGGCTTTGCCTGTTGTGTGATCTTGAATACATTACTTATTCTAGGTCCCTTTTAACTCATCTTCAAAGTGAGGATAATACTACACATCTCCTTAGAGTTGTTACATGATTACATGAGAGAGAATATACATAGAGTAAGTGCTTAATAAAAGATACCTGTTGTACTCCTGCAGTGTTGCAGTCTTCAGACTTATGTAGCACAAGGAGTGCTAAAGTGCAGGGGGAAAAGGCTGTCAAACATAGTGGAAGGTGACAGCTAACCTATTTTCTGGAAATAAAAAAAAAAACATATCTTTAGTTTCAAAGATAGTAATGGATGGACTGAAGCATATTTCTACATTACAACAAAAGGATGTCACATTCTGTCAAATGCTTTTTCTGCCTCTATTCTTCATTCCGTTAATGTGATGTATCACATTTATTGATTTGCATATGGTAAACCATCCTTGCATTTCAGGGATAGATCCCACTTGATCATGGTGTCTGATTCATTTAATGTGCTGCTGAATTTTGTTTGCTAGTATTTTGTTAAGGATGTTTGCACCTTTGCTCATCAGGGATATTGACCCATAAATTTCTTTTATTGTGGTGCCCTTGTCTGACTTTGGTATCTGAGTAATTCTGGCCTCATAAAATGAGTTTGGAAGCATTTTGTTCTTTTCAATTTTGTGGAAGAGTTTGAAAAGGATTGGTATTCTTTTGTTTGGTAGAATTAACCAGTGTTTTACACACTGCCATTACAATATTAGAGTTTTCTGAATTTGACTATATATGTACCTTTACTAGTGAGTTTCATACTTCCATGTTTTCATGTTACTGATTAGCATTCTTATATTTCAGCTTTAAAAGCTCTCTTTAGCCTCTCTGGCAATATAGGTCTTGTGGTGATGAACTTTTCTTTGTCTGTGAAAGTCTTTATCTCTACTTCATTTTTGAAGTGCAGCTTTGCTAGCTAAAGTGTTTGCAGTTTTTTGTTTCTTGTTGTTGTTTCAGCACTTTGAATGTATTACTCCACTCTCCCCTGGCCTGCCAGATTTCTGTTGAGAAATCCACCGATAGCTTTATGATAGGGTTTTTGTAGGTTATAAGACTCTTTTCTCTTGTTGCTTTTAAAATTCTCTCTTTGTCTTTGATAATTTATAGTTTCATTATAATATGTCTTAATAAATTCTTCTTTGGGTTGAAACTGGAGATTTTTGAGCTGTATGCACCTGGATGTCTATATCTCTTCCCAGACTGGAAAAGGTTTTAGCTATTATTGCTATAAAAAAAAAACTTTCTGTCCTTTTCTCTTCTTCTATAATAACAGTAATGTGAATGTTAGCTCTCTTGATGGTGTCCCATAAATTTCATAGGCTTTCTTCATTTCTTTTAATTCATTTTTCTTTTATCTCCTCTGACTGAATACTTTCAAATAACCTATCTTCAAGTTCACGGATTTTTTTCTTCTACTTGATCAAGTCTGCTGTTGATACTCTCTATTGCATTTTTTATTTCATTCATTGTATTCTTCAGCTCTAGAATTTCTGTTTCATTCTTTTTCAATGATTTCTATCTGTCTATTGAACTTCTCATTTTGTTCATGTGTTGTTTTTCTGATATTATTGAGTTGTCTATCTATGTTCTTTTAGAACTTGCTAAACTTTCTTAAAAGAAATTATTTTGAATTCTTTCTCAAGCAATTTTTAAATTTTCATTTCTTTGGGGTCAGTTACTGGAATATTATTGTATTCTTTCAGTGCTGCCATGTTTTCCTGATTTTTTGTGTTTCTTGAAGTCTTGCATTGCTGTCTTAGCATTTAAAGAAGTCACCATTTCATCTTTACTGACTGGCTTTTGGAGCAAAACCCTTCACCAGTTAGCTCAGCTAGCAATTCTGAGGCTCTCTATAGATGTGTCCTCTCCACACCCCTGCTTTCTTCTTGGGGAGGGGGAGATTTTGTAAGATTGTATGCCTTCTCTAAATCCTGAAAATCCAGGCCAGGTGCTGAGTGCCTTGTGCATATTTACATAGAGAAGAGCCCTAAAATGCTCAAGTTTGTGTGCCCTCTCTCAACCCCATGGAGATGAGCCAGTTGTTTGTGTAACACACTTGCACTCATCTTCCATGGGGGTGTGGTCAGGGAGTCAGCCTAAGTGCATGGCACATTTTGGGTGCCCTTGGGCCAGTTGTGGGAGAGTAACCACGGGTGGAGCATCCTAAGTGGCTCATGGGTAGATTTCCCCATAGAGTCCACTGAATCAGTTAGTAGGGGCTGTGAACTCTTTTTTCTGCTTTTAGCTTCTCCCAAACTCTCAGCTGTGCTATGCCTGTCAGTAATCTGGGTGAGATGAGAAAGAAGTAGGACTCTTGGTCAGTGTCCCACACAGCTGGGGAACTGGGAGTTCATTTCTACACTCTTGCTTTACCTCATGGGAGAAGTCATGGGTTGAAGGAATCTCTCTTAGCACTGTACTGTGCCACCTTGAGGAGGAGTAAAGCAGGTAAAGTAAAATGGTTCTTCTTATTCTCTTTTTTAAAAAAATATTTTAATTGACATGTACTGATTGTGCATATACATATATACAATGTGTGACAATCAAATCAGAGTAATCAGCATATTCATTATCACAAAAACTTTATCATTTCTTTGTGATGAGAGTATTTGAGCTCCTCTCTTCTAGCCATTTGAGAGCATATAACAAATTATTGTTAATTATAGATGCCTAGCACTACTGTACACCACTAGAACTGATTTTTCCCATCTAACTGTAATGACTTATCCTGTTTAGTGTATCTGGCATCAGATTTTTTGATCTAATGGTGTGCTGGAACTTCTCTGCTGGTAATCTCATCTGTGGGTAGCTGTTGTCCATCTTGCTGATGTCCTGAAAAAATTTCCTAAGAATATGAATATATTCCACATACACTCAAGAATAAAACACTCATAGCATAAAATGAAGTAACAGTAAATACTGCAATCATTTAAATAAAGGAGGTAAGACTGTATAACTACTATAGCTATAATTAAAATCTTGACTGCATATACCATAATTGTTAAAAAAAATTAACATTTCACAATATTTGTAAAAATATAAAATTCTTCATTAAATTTACCATAATTTATAATCATGTATAAGAGAGAAAGAGTAAAATAAAAAACAAAATCTATATCTTATAAAGTCAAAAGTCATATATTTTCTTCCCTGCTTTAACTTTTTTTCCTGCTTTAATTTTTAAGGAAATATTTCTTTGTGTTGATTTTAAAAACTTGAAGATAAACACTTATAGAGAATTTGAAATACCTCCTGGAAGATAAAAACAAAGGAAACATCAATCACCCAGTATAAGTTAGACCACAAAGAAAACAGTAAAAATGTTTACTAAACAAAAAGAAAGTACTCTCTTAAGGAGGCAGAAAAACAAACTTCAACAATGACAATAAATATAAGTGATTTAACCTTCTTTATTAAAGGGCAAGACAATTTGTTTAATAAAACAAATTCAACTATATATTACTTACCAGAGGTACTGGAAAACATAATGGTACAAAAAATTGACAGTTTGAATATATTATAATAATGATTTAATAGGCAAATATAAATAGATATCAGACAGGGCTAAATAAAAATCAAACAAAATAAAATTAATGGCAAAAAAATTAAAAGGACAAGACGGACCATACTATTTTAATAAAAGATGCAATTCACAATGAAGACAAAGTAGGGATACATACAAGAATAATCTGACCAGAAAAAGCTGTAGTGTTACAAATTAATATCTCAATATATGAGTTTAACTCAAATGTAACTTAAATATATTAATTACATAGAGAATATGACTAATATAATGCTAATAGATTAAGAAGTTAAAATGTTGTATTCTGCAAAGAAATATATTATATTTACATACATTCATGAAACATACTAAAAATTCTCAACAAATTCCAAATAGCACAATTGTAAAAAGCATTTGACCATGACACAGTCATATCTAAATTTAAAAGCAAAATTGTTAACATAAGCATCCTATAATCGTGATATGTAATTTTTTTTATGCCACTGAGACAATAAAATAAAAAATATATAAATGTACTTCGATTTCAATGAATATAAAGATCCTAATATCAGGATATGTAGGATGTGACCAAAGCTATATTCAAAATAATTGTATAGAGTAATGGGATTATATTGTTTAAAACAAAGGAGATTAAGCATCAACCAAATAGATTTTTTTAAAAAATCTGTTTTAGGAGAGAAGAAATAAATATAAACCACACAGTTTATACATATTATTTAGAAAGTAGAAAAAGGAAATAACAATAGAATTAATAAATGAGTCTGAGAATTAATTCTTGGGGAAAAGCAAATAAAGCAAACTAAAATAGACAAAATTTCCTTCAAATTCTAATGAAGATATTAAAAACACCAACACCAATATCAGAAATCAAAAGAAATAAAAACTGAAGTCATAGTAAGCTTTTTAATTCTCAGGGCTTTGTCTTATTTATTAAATTAATTCATAACCTAGCACACTTATAAGTTAATACCTCATAGGCATAGCAGGCTCTCCTCAATACTTATGGAATTAATAAAAATGGAGGATATTCAAAAATTGTTGAAAAATACTTTGCACAGCTGTGTGTTCATTAACTGAAATAAAATGTTTCAGGTTCAAAGAGTTTTATGCTTAGTTTTTCATCTTTTAAAGGTTAAACACTTTTTATTTGTCCTAGGACATAGAAAATAAATATAGAAACATTTTAGTTATTTTGTGAAAGTATTAAAACACAACAAAATCAGACAAAAATGGAAAAGAAAGAAAATAAATTATTGCACACATGCATGAACAAAAAAAAGAGAATAATTTTATTTATGTATAACAGGAAAACATTAACAGTGTGCTAACAAACCTAATTAAAATATTAAAAATTGCTGCTTTGCCCCCCACGGATTTGTCACCCCACTTCCCCTGGGTGATGAAGATGCAAAGGATTACTCAAAGCCCATCTTTTCTGTACAGTGAGAAACCCCGAAGTGGTTAATCTCCCCTGGAACCCTCAAGTGAGAGGCATCCCTTCCTTGGGAAATTAACCCTGAATTGGGGTTCTCCTCCTGCATTTATTTTCCAGACCAGGAAGTTACAGGAAGAGAACATAGGTGAGGTTATAGTTTAACAATATAGGCTTGTAACTTTCAGTGAAACAAGTCAGATGATATTTCATTAGACAATTAAGTGGTCTTACAACAATTTCTCAGTATCTTTACATAACAATCAGTAATTAGTTTGTCCTTGAGCCAGCAAGCTTGCTGTGCCACAAATCTTTATTTTATACCAGAGACTTTATAGCCTAAGGAAAATTTCCAGTCCTCTGCAAGGTCAATATTTGAAACTGCAAGACTTTGGAAAACCAGGCCCTGTGAAGTACATTTGCTTTATGAATCCTCTACATCTCCCCCAATTTTATTTATTTAAAAGAAAAAGAAAAAGCTATAGATCAGGTTGGCATAGTTAAGACAAAAGCATTTAAAGCAAAGTTGGTATCATTCAGCATGGCAAGTCCTTTTAATTTACTTCAGGTGAGCACTGATGATGTCTTTGTCTCTCAGGGCAGCTGCAGCAGCATCACTCCAGGTGCTGTGAATTGGGTGCAATTACCAATTGTTGAAACTCAGGAATGGGATTCTGCTCCATAAAATAGTTGATTTTGAGTCCAGAGAGTTTATTAATGTTAAAGCTGTCCAGCACATTACTGCTTTTAGAGCGTCTAGTCTTTTGTAAAATTTTTGATCAATTACAAGTCTTTTGTTTAAGAACAGGATGTCTCATCCAAGTTACAAACACCCTCTTTAAGGCCAGGAAAATTTAGAGAACTGCTTTTGTAGAGAAGACGTTATTTCCCCCTTTATGATCAAGGCATTCCTCATAAGAGCATTGATGATCAATATCTAGATTGAAGAGGTCTTACTTTTCTTTGTATAAATCTCTTGGTGTTGGGAAGGCTTTTTCCCAGGTAGTGATTGAAAGAAGCATCTCGGCTCACTTTCTCTCAGTGATCTGTCCCACATCAGGGGGAAAGATGAACAGCAGGAAGAAGCAGCAGTGTAGGACAAATTATGGCAAATATGAAAGAGAGATCAGCAGCTTGGAAGGGAGACATGCTATCTTATATCCAAAGTTCTAAATTATATCCTGTTATAAAGAGAGAGAGAGAGTTAATTTTCATTGAACTTATAAAAATAGCCACATTGCCGTAATAATCTTAAGGATACTTAAAGTTATTAAATTTCGGGGAGATCAAATAAGGAGAAAACAAATGCTTTTATCTCTGTTTTAAATGACATTTTACCAAACTGTTGTTAGTTATAGATAGCTGAAGAGAGAGGGAGAGTTTTCTTACATTTGGAAAAACATTAGGAGAACCAGCAGTGTTTTAAAATAAGGAAATTATAAAAACCCATAATTTTTTTAATTAGTTCACTAATTAACTTTCATTGTCTTGACCTTTGTGAACAATTTCACGAACCCATCAGTTTCTTCATTAGAATTTTGGAACTTCAGTTTAAAGCTATGAACTCAAAGTTTGTCAGGAAACTGTACCTATCAGAGTTTTTTCATGAAATATTTGAAGACATACTTTTAAATTATAATTAAACCAAGATTATGACCAGTAGCATTTATATCAAGACACAGGTATTTAAAAACCTTCCAAGATTTGGGAACACATTTCCGTAATACCTTCAGTACTGACAATGCTTTCCCGTATAGTCTAATTTATTAAATAAGCCAATTAGTTTGGATACATTTTTTATATATACTTTGAGAAACTCCAGGGCCCTTGGAATTCCTCAAAGTTATTTTAAACTTTCAGAATTTCATGTTGGAAAGCTTTGTTAAATAACAAAAGGCTTAAAACATTTAGTTGAATAAGATCACAAATTACTACAAAAAATAAAACCAAAGTGAAAGCGTTTTAAAGGCAGAGAGCACAAGCACTTACCATGAAATAAGTTTTTTAAATCAGTTATCTAAGGGACAAAAAAAACCTTTTACAATTTTGTATTAAGAGCAGTCAAGTGAAAAGACTTCTAGTAATCCTGTTTGGTTAGTAAACCCAGGCAATGATGTGTGCTGATAAGAACATTTTTATACATTCAGTTTAGTAAATAGGCGTCCATTTATCAGAGCAAATTATACAAAGCCCAGTTTGAGTTTTAGCTATATTTACCAAATACATATTTACGGTTTCCCAGCCAAAAACTTGGTGTATTAGATCTATACCCTTATCAGTTAATGCTAACTGGGGCCAATGTGGTATTTGGCATAGGTTTCCTTTCACTAGCCATTTTAGGTCCCGGGTTTCCATGTGGCATTTGGAGCCATGTGGAGCTTAAGACAGAGGGTGGTATATACGTAAAAGATATTGCTTCTCCCAGCATGGCCAGGAGGCAGAGCTGAGATAACAAGGAGACATTGACCTAGAGACAAATTAAGGTAAAAGGTTTGAATCAAATTTTGAAAATATATTTATCAAAACTTTAGAAAATTTAAGTCACGTGAACTTGAAAAGCATACTTATTTATTTATGAGTGCACATTAATTATAAGCCAGTTTGGTACCTTGCACATAACACAATTACACAGACATGAACATATAGACAGAACATACAGCTTACACACACATATATACAGGCATAAACAACAAGAACAAACAAGGATCGTATAGGTTTTGCTCAAGATGTAAGAAAAAGCTCACTAGTAAAAAGGACAGTCAGGTTTAGATTGTGTTTTTTCAAAAAGACTTATTGGTGAGGCTTCATCCTGCCTTAAAGAAAGCAAGATAACAAATTTATATTGTAAAGCAAAGTATGCAAGCTTCTTCAAGAAGATGCAGAGAAGATTTTTTTTCCTTTTAAGAAAATAGCATAGAAATTCTACCATAGGATTTTGTGAAGAAATACATAGATGAGACTAGAAGAGAAATTTAGAAGTCTGTTTAAGATAACCAAGTGGGCATCAGAAAATTTGAGACCATCTAGTTAAACAGGTAGATCTTAGGTTAGTATTTGTTTCTCAAACGGGTTACTGAGCTCAAGAGCTGAGCCACCAATCAGAGATGAAACCACTTGACTCTTGAGGTTTTTAGGAGAAGAGCAGTAGACCCAAAAGGGGTCTCATTGCTGCCATGGCTGCTGGTCTTCATAGAACTCCAGAGTCTTCAGAGAAAAAGAGTAGCACATGCAGTTAAGAAAAGAACCACTGCTTTTAAGAGAGGAGAGAAGCATCGTGCAGATAAGAAAGAAAAACATGCTCAAATAATACCAACACTGTAAAGAAATATTAACTTCTTTTACTTTAGATTGTCCAATTTAAAGTTTTCTCAGTCACTGGCAAAGATTAAGTTTCATCCATTTTTGGTGACATAAACATGTCTTAGTTTTTTGTTAAGGTCTTGGATAGGTCTCAGAGCGGCTTGACATAGATTCCTAGTTGTTAGGTGGGAAGCCTTAACGAGACCCATAGCATAATTAACCAGTGACCAATTTGTTCCCAAATTTTCATGTTAAGGCTCACTTCCTTGAGGTATCAAGGACATGGTAGTTTAATATCCACTAACAGTTTAACAAGCTGCCATTCCATTACTTACAGCCTGCTGCTTTACGGAGACATTGGAGTTGTAATGTATGTTCAGTCTCCCCTTTTGTTAATGAATTATCCATATTTTAAGAGTAAAGAGAAGGAAAAAATATCTCCAGGGTTGAAAAGACCTAACTTTGACCTGCCACAGATGTGCAATCACTAATCAAAAGCCACCTGTGATTCCCTTACCGGGATGCATCTCTCTTATTAGGGACTCCCTTGCCAGGATGAATCAGATGTCCTATTCTTCTCCAATGCTTGGCAGGTCAGTCTCCAATCCATGGACAACATCCTCACATGGGGCACCATTTTGCTGCTTTGCTTCACCCCCCACGGATTTGTCACCCCACTTCCCCTGGGTAACGAAGACACAAAGGATTACTCAAAGCCCATCTCTTCTGAGCAGCGGGAGGCCCCAAAGCAGTTCACTTCCCTTGTGAATGCTCAAGTGAGAGGCATCCCTTCCTTGGGAAATATTTGAAACTGCAAGGCTTTGGAAAACCAGGCCCTGTGAAGTACATTTGCTTTATGAATCCTCTACAAAAAAAGTAGTTCACCGTGTTAAAATAGGATTTCTTCCAGGGAAGCAAGTCTGATATAACAGGAAACTGTTTAGCTTGTGATTATGAGCACGACCCTGGGATCCAGGCAGCTTGACTTAATTCCCTGTCCTCTCACTTAGTAGCTTTCTGACCTTGAGCAAATGGCTTCACTTCTTTGTGTCTTAGTTTCTTCATTTTTAAAATAGGGATAATAATAGTATCGATCTTAAGAATAAATTGTGAAATGTTAGTGATATGTAAGATGCTGATCATGATGCCTAGGATATATCAGTATTATTTCCATTATTATTTATCACTGTCATTCTTTCAATTTATAATCTCAGGAACCATCATTATTGGAATTTAATCCCAGGGCAGTAACATGTACAATTGTTGCAGTGTGCTGTTTTATGTTATTTGGATTAGCAGTATAAGTAAAGAAAATCAAAGGAAAAGAGGGATCATATGTCTTACATAAGTCTAATTCCATTAAATATATCTAATTCCAAATTCACCTTTTAGCAGGTCCAGGAAAGCTTTCCCTTGCAGTAGGTGTGACTCATTTACGGCCCATGGTTGAATCTAGTCTGGGAAGAGCTGAAGTTCTTGGGTATATCTATGTCTTTGGCCCTATGACTCACTCCATTATGATGAACTTACTTACACTTGGGGTGGGGAGATGTTGTCAACTAATATCTGTGATTATTCCACGTAAAGCTGAAAATAAAGTGGTGAGTGAGCTATCTTCCAAAATCTAGTCATAGATTTGGAGATGGAATCATTGCCATGAGTTTAAAGGGTTTACTAAGCAAATACGACAAGTGAGGTAGGAAGTAGACGGGTAAATATCCTGTGTTGGTCCATCAGGCACAGGGAGAGTCACAAGGCTCTTTTAAGTCCTAAATGCAGATTTCAAAGTCTGCACTTTCTCTTTACAGTAGAGAAAAAATTTACCGCACTATTTACTTTGAAATATGAAATGAGGATCAAATTATTCTCTCAATTATTACAAACAGTTGTGCAAATGACAAGATTGTCTTATTCTGTGAGCCCCATAAACCCACCAAGGAATATGTAGTCTTTAAATCCTATGAACTGATGTGTAATCTGATACAGTAAAGAAAAAAATCTCAGATTTTGATTCATTACCACCATTCTCACCAACAGCATCATAATTTTACTGTCAGTCATTTAAAACTACACTGCAGTCACAGAAAGGCAGAAGCTGGGCACTGATGGTTTCTCCTAAAAAAATTTGAACAGGAAGTGGAGAAATACCACCTCATAAATTCCACCCAACCACATTTAATAGCCACCTGGAGTTTACACCAACCAACTATTGCATTTCCTATGATGAATATGCCTCTATCATAATGTTGAGGCCACTGAATTTCTCATATACTAAAACTTGGCTTAATGTGATTACCTCTTCTCTCCATGAGTTTTAGGAACTACTCCATGGTCATAATATTCTCTTAAATAAAGAAGATTAATCTGGATGTTAGATTCACATTAAGTACCAGTATCTCCTAGAGAAAAGTTATAGCTTTGCTCAGGCTTCAGCAGCTAATCTGGAAGCCCAAAAAAGGATGACCATAAAATCTTATCATCCAAATGTAAGACATTGGAGAGTAAACGTGTATACTAAAAACAATTAAATTTACTTAATTTTTGGAAAGTTTATTTATTGTTTGAAAAATATTATTGTCTGAAATTTTGTATATTTATATCCATGCATCTATAAAGCAATTCTATTAAAAAATTACTTTCAATACCAAAATTGTTTCTTCAAGATAAAAATATATATATTTGTGTACATTAAAGCAGGTTGAAAGGTTTTATTGATTAAATAAACTAGTAGAAAGTAATATAAGCAAATATAGTAATATTATTGGCACATATTCACATAATTTAATCAGCTCCTTAGCTAAATCTGTCTATAACGTATTTTTAAAATGTGGTCTTACTATTTTTTTCATTAAATTATCTGCAATAGTTTTAAATTAAAATTCTTCATTAAAATTTTGAAATCATAGGGTCGGTCCGGTGGCGCACTGGAGAGTGCACCGCTCAGGAGTGCGGCGGCGCTCCCGCCAAGGGTTCGGATCCCATGTGGAGACCGGTTCCCGCTCACTGGCTGAGCATGGTGCTGGCGCAACACCGAGGGTTGCGATCCCGTGGCCGGTCCCCGGTACGGGCGCAACACCGAGGGTTGTGATCCTGTTGCCAGTCAGTAAAAAAAGACAAAAAAGGGGAAAAAAAAATTTTTTGAAATCATAAAATTTTGAAATCACTGATATCTTCACTAGACACATTTTTGTAAAAGAAGAAAATATTCTCTCTAAATGCTGAGGGAGTGGGTTACCTCTGAATAAATTTTGCTAAATGAGATATATTCTCAGTTTCAATTTATTCTATCCTGAAATGTATAAATATTTCAGCCCAAATATTTTTACAAGCGCTTCTTCTTTTGCTTCCATTCAGAGTAGCTTCCTTCAACAAATATTTTTATAACACAACACTTGACAAATAAGTTGTCTCTACTTATGATTTTCCTGAAAGTTTTACCAAATTTTGATGCTAAAAAACTGTAGGCTTTCTCAGCTTTGTTCCATTCTGATCTAGACTATAAATTTATCCAATTAAAAATAGAAGATCCATCAACAAATTCTTTCCACAAGTCAGACGTTCCAAAGCTGTTATGTAATTTCAAAACTAAATTTTATACCCTGTCTGTGATCTCACTCTGCAGTTTGTTCAGCTCCCCCTTGCTTTTGTAGAGAAAAGTCTTTGTTTGCAAGATATTGTCTTTTGTAATTTCAATTTGTTAGGCTTCAACCAGAAGTTGCTGTTTTTCCTGTCATATTTATTGAATACTGCATTTAAAAAACTGCAGCTGATTTTGAACAAAATGCAATCAAAATTTAGAGAACTCATTTACCAAAATGTGAATATCATTGTAGGATATTCATTGTAGGGCTGATTTATAAAGTAGTTATTCAAAGGATCAAACATTTCTAAAATCTTACTGATGAGAGTCTGCAAAGAGAGAAGGTACATCGCCATGCTGAAGTTTTTTTGTTCATCATTGGTGTTTTTAATCACAAAAGTTTAGTTATTCCAATTGAGTAGACATAAAAAATTTATAGATTTTAACAGCTGTAGCTTCTATTTCAGTTGATAGAATGTTACAGGGGTTTTTCTGATAAAATTATGGATTATGTGTACATCACGACCAATTCCAGATACATTTCTCCTCCATAGGCTTCTTAATGTAGTGAGAACCCTGTCGTTACCATGATAATGTGTTCCACCAAAATTTCTATTCATATTATCACTGCAAAAACAAATAGTTTAACTTCAGCATTGCATTTTTAACATTTGTACTGATCTCAGATGTTTCATCTTTGAAGGAATGAATTCCAAAAGCTTTACTTTCATTCCAGCAGCCACAAAAAAAAAAAAAAAAAAAAAAAACAGTTGGAATTAACTGATTTTCAGTTTGAAGCATCTGCTGACACAAAGCTGACATAATTTGAGTATTAGAAGTTCTGCTACTAATGGAGCCACTGTTTCTATTGCTTCCTACTTCCTGCATACACGAGAAAACTTGGAATAGAAAAAGAGCACAATTAACTTAAACCAACAGTCAATTGATCTAAATAAAAACTCATGCTCCAAAGAGTGATATGTAGTCACACCTTTGGTGGTTGCACGTGTAAAACTGTCCTGTTGGTGACAGTCTTCCAAAAACAATAACTTTTGAGGTCAATGCTGTTGACTTCCCAGCAGACTTTTATGTTCTCTACTTTTCGTCTGGTTTGTGAGATCACTAAGGCCTTTGTAATGAATAAAAGCCTTGTACTTTTCTTTAAAATTAAACACACACTTTCATGTTTTGAGGTCATTGAAGGATTTGTCTCAAAATTTTAAAAATATTACCAAATAATGTGATAAATAGCTACAGACTTAGAGCTGGTAGATGACAATATCATTGTAGCAAGAGAATTCAAACTACCTTGCTATATATTTCAAAACCGGACTGCTCAGTCTCTATTTTCTACCCAAATATGTATACATAGCTATAATTTCCCACGTTTCCCAATGACTCTTTCTTATAGGATCCTGGTGGTTTTGTGCATTTTGCAGTCTCCTAAGGCCTCAACACAACTGGCTGGTGGGAGCAGCATCTAATACTTCTTCCACCCCCACCAAGATAAAAGGAATTAGCTACTCATACCTGAGTGCCTTGCCCATTCTCCTTGAATCTGGAAAGGATTAAAAAAAAAATTAAAAAGAGAGAGAGAGAGGCTATTGCTGATTATTTTTCAGTATAAATGTGTCTCATACCTACCACCAGTAAGAAAATGACAAGAGCTGAAATAGAGGTCTACCTGACTTATCCTGACTTATCTTTATAAAACTATTAATCATACTTAAATAAGAATTAAAATATTTGGACATATGTCAACTGAACAGGACCCAAGGATCATAAGGTAAACCAAGGTTGACACATGCAAACTGGGATGGCTGACCACCCTTCACAGAGGTAAGCTTCTTATGGTATCAGATGTTTAAAGACCATTTACTAAGTGTCATGCCTTTTGGTATTTTGGAAATAAAATGGTGATCAAAAAGTGTCCTTACTCGGGTACACCCAGTTTGCATAGTTCACTTTTGTTAAAGTTTGCAGCTTTCAAAAACCATGCTCGTAATTAACTCCTTTGATTCAGGTATCTTTAAGAAAGCACACTACCCCCTCTGCCACCACTGGTGTCAAAAACTTCCCCAACTTTCAGGCCAAAGGCAGCTGGCATGGTGGAGGACGATGTTCAGCATGTCTGCTTGTGCTGTTTTGAGGACAGAGCCTCTTCTCAGCACCGACAGGATGGGCCAGTACTGTAACCAGCTTTCTCACTCAGCCTCTTCTCTTGGTGCCATTCAGCAGCTTCCAGAGCAGCCAAAGCCACAGGAATGTCAGGGTGATTATTGGCCAATGTCAAACTTATTTTGGAGCAGAGGCCCTTTAAGTTCAGGAGACAGATTTACCTTTCTTATGGGCTTAATAGAATTAAGCAAATCAGCACTTCCTGCTGGAGGCAGGCTGCGCAGCCACCAAGCTAGCAGTATCATTAAGAAATCACATGTGTTTAAAATAAAATTGTTTCTAACAGTAAGTCTCAAATACCTGCAATTCTGACATACTTTTTGACTTTTAAAATTGCTGTCAAGCAGTGATGACTTGAACCTTATTCTTTGAAACACACTCCTTTCCCCTCCCTTCCTCTATTCATCTATCATATTGAATTTCTTATAATAAAAATAGAAGTAGAATATACTCAATATATACTTGAAAGGTCAAGCTGATTTCATTTTCTTTCTTCTTCATAAGACATTTGCACTTTATTTCAGTCAGTGGTCCCATTATTCTTCATGCTTCCAAACAGGAAACACTGGCCTTCTTACTGTGCTCTGTTTATGTGAGTTGCAAGTTTCCAAGTTTTTTTCTAAGAACTGACTCTTGAATTTTTTGTTTACTTTTCATTCCCATGCTGTTTCTCCCATGTAAGCCTTCATAACCTCTTCTTTACGAGAATGAATGCAAATTTCCTCCTTTACCACCCTGGTGTTGCAAGCAGGTAGAGCCAGAATGGCGCACTGTTTTAGCTCTGTCATCTAGTAGGTAAATTCGGGCCTAGTTTTTTCAACTGTAAAACGGGTTTAACAATAGTGCCAACTCTGGGCTATATAATTAATACACTGCCTTTTTTATCATAAATCTCACCCACAAAACAATTGATTGATTCTTTGATTGGTGTTATTAAATCACAAAAAATTCTTTAGAAATGTTACATGACATTTTCCAAACAAGATTATATAGTAGTAAATTTAGAATAATTACAACAGGTCTCAAGTTAATGTCAAGGTGAGATAATGTAGATAAAAGTACTTTGTAACATATCTAAATGTGAGATATTATTAAATCACACAGCTATGGCTTTAGGTGTGTGTGTGTGTGTGTGTGTGTGTGCGTGTGTGTGTGTGTGTGTGTACAATGGGCAAGGGGACTAGTCCACAGAAATTCAAACTACAATTACTAGCCCATTTCTCTACACAAACTCTCCGAGTTATACTCTGCCATCATCATCCCAGCCTCCTCGCTAATGGGTAACAATAATTGTTACCAATTACTAAGCACCTATAGTTTTCTGGGCATTGGGATAGGTGCTTTATACATAATATCTCTAGACTCACACCCTTGTCCCTGTAAGTGTCTATGGCTTTCTTCTGGAGCAGGTAGTTCTGGATTTTGGTTAGTCTTCACTAGTAACTCTTTTGCCTCTCCATCATTCACAATAAAGGTGACTCAAGGGTCCTGACAGAGGGTAGACACAAACACATCCCTGAAGAAACTTCAATCTGTTCTTGCCTCTATGTTACCAATGACCAAACACAAATTTAAACTACTAAGATGAGAGACTGAGGACTAATAATGCTGTACCCATAATCAAACTCAGCATGAACCTCACTGCTCACACCTTCAATGGGATTCCCTGTGGACGTTGCTCAGCTTGGCATTCCTCTATGGAGCTCTCTCCATACCCACCCACTGACCTCCCACTTGACCCCCACCCAAGCCAGTGCTTCAGTTAATTCATTCTTTCATCTCCCCTTTTTCCTGGGCTCTGTTCCTTCCCCAAGAGTCATCACACCTCTTTTCTCCTCTGGTATCTTATAAATCTTTATGGTCTCCTAAGATAGATCATAGCATGTTTATCTCCTCCTGTAATTTGGAAAGGGAAACTGTAGCTCTGAGAATAAAAGAGACCAGGGAAGGTATCAGGCTGGGTTTCTACTGTGGCTTGCTGTGTGTTTTTATATTTATTGTTTTCCTTTGCATATTTATTTGTCTATTCCTCTTTGTCTCAAAAAGGGGGAAAGTGTTATCTCCTGCCACTAGAACTCACTATTCTATAAAAGATCCACATAGCCCTAAAAGCATAACTTTTTTTTTTTTTTTGGCAGCTGGCTGGTAAGTGGATCCGAACCTGTGACCTTGGTATTAGCAGCACATGCTCTCCCAAGTGAGCTAACTACTTGGCGTTACCAGCACGATGCTCTCACAAGGGAGCTAACTGGCCAGCCTGAAAGCATAACTTTCGGATCTTATTAAACAATGAGAGAAATTGTTTCCTTCCCAAACTCGAGCTACATTAAAACCCCTTTTCTATTAATATCCATTAATATGGATAATCACTATTCTGGAATTGGAACACTTCTTCCCAATTCCCATTTGTCTGCCCTTTTACTGTATGAAACGGGAGTCCTGTTATGGAAAAATGTATCTCTAATCCTCACATCAACATTCCAGATTAGGCACTGGGTATTAATATGTGAAGACCTGTTAAATTTATTAGAATTTCATACTAAATCATTGGCAGAAATAAAAATGATCTTTAACACAAAGTTTACCGAATGAAGCTTTTGGAGAGGAAACAGCCTCAAAATATACTCAAAAGCAAAATTTAAAGTATTTGAAATTCTAACAATATACAAAAAATCTATGACCAGTACTACTAATTATTGTTACTATTACAAATAACAAACATCATAGCCATCATGTGATCTAAGGACACCCGAAAGAGACAAGATGACGCCTTTTGCCTAGACTGACACAGGAAACCCCTCTCTCTGATTGTGCTGGAATCCCTTTAATCTCTCATGGTCTACCACCTTATTTTTTTCTTATCTTCTGCTTTAGGAATTATCCTGAACCCCCTATTATCATAAGCTGATTTGCAAAGGACAGTTCTCTTCTGAATATCAGCCTGCTAAGTAATTACAGAGAATTACTATTATAGAAAATTGTTAAGAAATGATGCCTAAAACTACAGAGTGCTAATTAGTTATATGTCCACAAATGAAAAAACTGACCCTGGGAATTTCATCGAGCTAACTTGGCTCTATCAGGGATGTGGGTAGAGATAGAAACTTGTGTCCATACTGATTACAACCTGTATCAAGGTAGGGCTTCTATTGCAATTCTTATGCAAATGTCTAATATGTGAGGTAATCAGGTGCCCGTCCCTTTTGGTTTGCATTTGTCAAGATATTCTCCTATCTTTGGGCTCTGAACAACAACAAAAAGTTTCCAAAATCATTTAAAATCATTTTACTTTTCATTACACATACATTCTACACTAATTTAACATGAAGTTAGATAATATAAGATACAAAATTAGGCAACACGACCATTCTTGGCCTCACTATGGACAACTGCACCCTATATTCCTTCTATCTATGTGGCTATTATAAACGGACGTCACAATCCCAGGATGACACAGTTATGTTGGACTTTGCTCTCTCGATTTCTGAGCTACTGCTAAATGATTTTGCTGCTGCCTGAGGGAAAGCACAGGGTCCTACAGAAGCAACAGTCATCTCGGTAGGTGGGATCCGTAGTCTCTGTCCCTGGCCTGGCAGAAGCATGTCTGAGCCCTAGCCCTGCAATGCCAAGATTTAGTATGATGCCAGATGTCTCCCAAATCAAAAAGAGTTTCTCTTGTTACGTATTACTTGTTATGCATATGTTTATGTATTACAAAAATTTTAATGTGTATTTTATAGCAGCCTCAAAACAGCAACAAAGATCTGTGGAAAAGCCAAGACAGTCTGACCTAGCTAGTCTTCATTTTTTTATTTAAATAGAAGTTCTTATGCATTCTAAAATCACTGCTCAGATTTTTTTTCTATCTTGAACACAATACTATATTCTGGTTAAACACAAAATATCTGTAACCATTATTTTAAAGAAGTCCTCTCTTTGCCCAGCTCTAGTAGAGTGAGGTAGAAGACACTCAGTAGAGGCATTAAATATTTCCCTATGGTTAAGTTCAAATCAAGTAGTTTGGAAGTTGTGACTCTTAGAAATCTTGTACTTGTCTGAATTTAAAGATCCTGAAGGTGAATAGAGATTGTTGATGAGAGGGGTAGGTGTGAGCATAGAAGTCAAGGGTTAACCTGAGGTAAGGGTGGCCAAAGTCAAAAAGGCTGGTAAAAGTCTTGTTCTGCCATAGAAGAAAGTGAAAACTCTTGACCAGAGAAAGGAATATTTATGAAAGAGCAGGGTGGATGTTTTAGTGAAGAAATGAACGTTGATCTCTTTTTTATGTGAATGACCTTGTGAAATCACAATCAGTTCCATGAAAGAACACGGAAGAGAAAGTTAAATGCATATGGAAATAGTTTAAAATACCATTAGCTGACTCAAGAGTGGCAAAAGTGATTACCTGCTCCTGATTCTTTTGCATTCACCACTCTAAAAAAAAAAATCTGAAAAATCTAAAACATGCCAAATTTCAAAATCACCCTAATCAGCACATATTGATCAATCTTTTTTAATTTTTTTAAGTTATACTCTCTACTTGCTGTAACATGAGCAGCCATTAGCTGACTCAAGCCTATACCACAGAAGCAGAGCAACCTGGCCAGACACATGAGAGCAAGGTCAACCTTCCACCTAGCTTTCCTGGAACACCAGAGGCTCGTGTCTTGGACCACTGACCAGAAAGCCTGGCAGTCTCCCTTCTCTTATGAGATGTGCATGGTGATTTCTTCCTTCCCCACCCACACTCCATCTGAATGTTTTTAAACCTTCATACACTGACTTTGTTACAACTCACACTTTTGCCCACTTTATATTGACACAACTAAATCACCTGTCATTCACAAAAGTCGTCTTTTACCAAGCACCTTATCAGTGATGACTCTTGAGCTATTGTCTGGTAGTTCTGCTGGTTGCCTGGAAGAAAGGATCAGGCCTCTGCCAAAGCAGTAGTGGGTACTAGCTGAATGGATCTAGAAGTAGTACCAGACTCTTGATAGGGAGAAGAACATCTGTGGCTCTTTTCTGTAATGCTCAGAAAAAAAAATACAGGTGAACTTTTTTTCTTTTTTTTTTTTATTTTTTACAAAGCAGCTTTATAGATGTATAACTTATACACTATAAAGTTCCATCATTTAAAATATAGATTTTTAACAATGGTTTTAATATATCTACAGAGTTTAATAGAGGAAGGGATTTGAAGGCTTAGAAAGATTGGAATGTTAGAGCGGATTTGTTATTTAAGACCTATTCACCAGACCTCTCACCAGTACTCCAAGAAATAAATTTGTAGGGGAGCCCCAGCAATCTTGAAGAGTCCTGTAATTGCTCTTTTCTGTAGGCCAGACCTTAGAGAACCACAGTCACTCAATTGGAAAACCTAAATACAATGACAGTAATTGGATCCCAGGGTGGCAGGAATCAAGTGGCAGCATTAAACTGCCAAAGGCAAAGTGAGCATATTTACTGTAATGAACAGTAGGGTCAAAGCAGGGATCAGAACAGCCTGATTTGCACAGCCCTATGACCTTGGCTAGTTAATCACGGTGTTCTTAGAAGTGAAACAGGTAAGAAACCTACTAGATTCTTTCTTTTTTTTTTTTTTTTAATTTTTATTTTGTCAATATACAATGTATATGATTATTATGGCCCTTCACCGACACCTCCCGCCCTCCTCCCTCTCTCCCCTCCCCCCCAAGAATGTCCTTTCCGTTTGCTTGTTGTAACAACTTCAAAAAAAGTATAGTTGTTATATATTCTTCCCCACCCCCACCCCCGGTTTTTTTTGTGTGTGTTTGTGGGTAAATTAATTTGTTTATTTTTTAGCTCCCACCAATAAGTGAGAACATGTGGTATTTCTTTTTCTCTGCCTGACTCGTTTCACTCAATATTATTCTCTCAAGGTCCAGATTCTTTCTTGGTCTGTGTAAGCAGAAAAGTTCTATGTCAAGTGAACAAAAGTCTAACTTGAATCACAAAGACAGAGGGTCACAGCCCCTCGGTCAATTCCCAGACTGGAGCTGGGTTACAGACCCAGACTCCTTGGATGAGGGGAGGCTGGGCTCCCTCAAGGAAGGACCCTGGTATACTACTGAACATTTATTTTGTTAATCTTTCTCTAAGCCTTCTCCAAAGAGACCTTTTACCAGGGTAACTGTGCATTGGGGAAAGGAAATAATCAGATCTTTCAGAGACTACTGAACACTGGCTCTAAACTGACAAAGACATTGATTCCTGGAGACCTAAAAAATCACTGTGGCTCTGGACTGAGTAAAGGCTTATAGAGGTCAGATGATCAACGGAGTTTTAGCTCAGGTTCATCTCACAGTGAGTGCAGTGGGACCCTGAACATATCCTCTGTTTGTTTTCCCAACTTCGAAATGCATAATTGTAATACACATACTTAGCAGTGGGCAAAATTTCCACATTGGTTCCCTGACCTGTGGAGTGAGGGCTATTATGGTGGGAAAGCCTACAAGTAGGCCACTAGGACTCTAACTAGGAAAGTAGTAAAACAAAAGCAATACTGCATCTCTACAGGAATTGCAGAGATGTTGGCCACCGTCAAAAACCTGAAAGATGCAGGAGTGGTAATTCCTACCACATCCCCATTTAACTCTGCTATTTGTTCCTGTGGGGAAGAGAGATGGATCTTGGAGAATGATAGTGGGTTATACTAAGCATAACCAAGTGGTGACTCCAGTTACAGCCCTTTGGTTTCATTGCTTGAGAAAATTAATATATACCCTGATACCGGTTATGCAACTATTGATTTGGCAAATGTTTTTTCTCCATACCTGTCCACAAGACCCATCAAAAGCAGTTTTCTTTCAGTTGCCAAGGCCAGCAATACACGCCTTCACTGGTCTGCCTCAGGCATATGTCCAACTGTCCAGTGAGTCCTGTCATAATTTAGCTCACAAGAATCTTGATCACCTTTCCCTTCCATAACATATCATATTGGTCTATTACATTAATGAAATTATGCTGATTGGACTTAGAGACAAGAAGTAGCAACTACTCTAAACTAATTGGTAAGATATTCGCATATCTGAGGGTGGGGAAAAATTGACAAAATTTAGGAGCCTTCTACATCAGTGAAAATTCTAGGGTCCCGATAGTGTAGGACGTGTAGAGATATCCCCTTTAAGCTGAAGGATAAGTTGTTGCATCTGGCCCCTCCTACAACCAAGAAAGAGGCACAACACCTACTGGGCCTATTTGGATATTGAAGGAAACGTATTTCTCATTTGGATGTGTTACTTGGGCCCATTTACTGTGTGACCTGAAAAGCTGCTAGTTTTCAGTGGGTCCCAGAACAAGAGAAAGCTCTGCAAGAGGTCCAGGCTGCTGCATGAGCTCCTTTGCTACTTGGGTCATATGATTCAGCAGATCCAATACTGCTTAAAGTGTCAGTGGCAGATAGTGATGGTACTGGGAGCCTTCGGCAGGCCCACATAGGCCTTTAGGACTTTGTAGCTTCAACAGGCAAAGAAAGGAATTATGGTATTGACTATGGTGATTGATCTGAAATGCCAAAGGGAAATTGGACTAAGTCTTCACAGTGGAGGTAAGTAAGAGGATATCTGGAAAATAGGAAATCCTTTAGGGGGTCTCTTAGTATTACTATGTCCTTTGATTAAGGTCAATGGAAAACTATAATAACCCAATTCAGACAGGACTTACAGATGGCCCAGACCCTTCAGGAATGAAGGTTTGGATTGCCCTACCAGATGAAGAACTATGACCAGCTGAGATGATTGCTAAAGTTAAAGGGAATACAGAATGAGTACTAGAGGAAGGTAGTTACAGACACCAGCTACACATCAACCATGTGGTCAATTACAGAAAAAAGAACTGTAATTGTCATGAATATTTTCTACTCATTTTGTTATGAGTATGTCTGTGTGTGTGTATATATATATATATATATATATATATATACACACACACACACAT